>NW_008580161.1:270307-291949 GCF_000520115.1 Aphanomyces invadans
TATGTCTTTTCATAGTCTCTGAAAGCGTGATATGACAATTTGTTCTGAAAAGAAAGTGAGAGGAAATTTGCAAAATCTCATTATTATGTGTGGAGCATCTCTAAAGGAGTGCCCTCGTTTCTTTCTCATATCAGTAGTTCATCGCAGTCACATAACGACTAGAGCTTGCCACTTTACTCCATAGGCGACGAAAGCGCCGCCGGCCGAACGATGAGGCGCGGTGACCTGTCATCATGCATCACGGGAAGAGCGAGCTGGTGTTGAACGCCACCAATCATGATATGAACATCGGTGCGTTTAAACAGTAGAGAATGCTGGTACATTACCTGTTTAAACAAATGATCGCGAGAATGGAGGTCTTTGTCAATTGACAAAGGACTGATGATGGTTTATGACGCGCATTGTTCACATCAGTAGCATGGGGTCTGTATTGCAAACTACGTTTCTTTCTACCAGAAGAGCCTAACGTTATTGCAAGAACTGAACCAGGGTGACTGGTCGGTGCATGTTTTCATGGAGCGGAACAAACATTCACCTCACGGAAAATCCCGTTGGCTACACCGAAATTCCATGAATGCGCTTAACCGATATTCCTTGAGGTTTAAACGTGAAATCAACGGTTGGACGAATCTGATTGGGCGGTGGACATTCTAGGGACATGTTAACTGTTGACCACATTGCAAAGGTCCAAGTCGGCGGATGGGCATCCGCGGGCTGACGTCGTACGTGGCGGCGCGCCAAGACGAGTGCGCCACGGAAGTAGAGGATCTGACAAATGTGACGCTCGGCGTTGACTTGGACTCGTTTTTGCACTTTGCATGCCGAGAGCTTGTGCACACAATCGATGCGCACTGGTTACTCCTTGGTGGAGACGCCCGCGCGTTGTACGTGTGGGTGCGCGCGTGGATGCGACCTCTGTTTGAACGAAAGATCCGCCTCAAGTTTGTGCGCGACCCACCAGGGATGCTCAATACGATCAAGGACGTCGCTCGCGGCCGGCGGAGAAGCGAAAAAATGGAGAAGTCCAAGAGCGTAGTGCAGGGACTGTACGCACCGCCCACACCATTGTCTCCACAAGGAATCGACGAGGTTTCACCGCTAGCGCCCACAGTGCCTTTGGATCTCGTCCAGTTGACCGAGGAAGCTGCGACCATCCTCATGGAAACCCAGGCGGTGTTTGCGTTTGCGCGCAAAGCATTGGTGAGTCTTCCTCTCTCTGACAGGTGCCTTTTCATGCCCGATGTAGGTCACGTGTCTACAACACGCTGGTTGCTCCATCGTAACGGCGCCTATCGAAGCAGATGAAACCCTCGGCGAACTGGTGCGGTCCAAGACCATCTTCGCCGCCGTCGCGCACGATTCGGACTACTTGATCATGCACAAAGTGCGGTACATTCCGTTTTCGTCGATCCAGGTGGATCCGACGTCCGGGTTTGTCCGGGCTACGGTCTTTGACTCGGACAAATTGGCTGCAGTGTCCGGGTTAGCGCCCGAAAAGCTCGTGGAGTGGGCGATTGTGTGCGGAAACGATTTTACGCCGTACGTGGACGTGCATTTCAACCTCGCAAAGGCGTTGCATTTGCCTGCGCTGCGGCAGTCGCAAGGCAGCTACGACGTCGCCGACGCCCTCGTGTGGTTGCAAGAGCACTTGGGCACGTCCAACTGGCTGGACGACCCTGAGTTCAAGGAGCTTTTGACCCACGACAACGATCTGCTCACGCACGTGTACGGGATTTACTGCTTCTACGGGGTTGGTGGCGCCGTGAAGAAGCGGTTTCCGACAGCTGTGCGGCACGCTGTCCTATCAACCGTGGAGTGGAAGCGCGCCCGGAAGCTGCTCGACAAGGCGATGCTGCCGTCATTTGCGATCGACGTGATGTTTGATCAACGTCGGTCGCTCAGTCATCGGTGGATGTTTGGTGACCTCACGTGGTGCCCGTTGCTGGCCGCGGCGCGCCAGGGCACATATGGCCTCCTCAGACAAACCAACGTCGAAGAATACGTGACATGTGTGTTAACGGGCAACCTCATCACACGACTTGTGACAGCCACCCCCAGCGACGTGGGTTTCGACACAAAGCATGCGAAATCCATTCGAGTCGACCATTTCCAGGCCATGGTACTGTCGTGGGTCGCCGTGGCACCGACCGTGCACACCGCGCTGGCGACCTGGAAACCCCCAAAGAAGCAGGTCGAATTGAAATTTGTCGGGTAAGAAACGACAACACCTCCGCTACGACACCCTTGTCATGCAATAACAACGTTTGTAGGTATGCGTTGGGCATGGTACTGGCAGCATCGGATACATTGAGCTACAACACGTGGACAACTCTCTTGCTGACGTCCGTCGTCAGCATTTGTATCCAAAAGGAATCGAGCCCTAGCATCGCATTTGTCCCGCCCGCGGGGCTGTCGCGGGAGGTCGTGGAGACGGCGTGCCGGTACTTGTCGTCGTTGGAGACGCTCTTTCACGTGTGCGACATCCTAAAGCTGCATACGGACGTCAATTGCCATGCGTTTTACTCTGCGTCGTTGTTTGCGTACTTTTTGAAGACCTCTCTCGTGTCCAAGACAACCGTGCAACGCATGGTGGCGGGTACGAACGAGCTCTCTCATGAAGTTTCCAAGCCTCATGCACTCGACATGGCCAGATCCAGCTCTAGCTTTGACGGAAGAGCAGGTACAGGCGTGCATGTGGAGCTTCCACACGCTGGTGGATTTGTTTGCCAAGGCGTTGCCGCCCACGACTGCCTCATCGTCGCTGTCGCCATCGATGGAGTTGCAGACGGACATCAACGGGAGTGTTGAGGGGACGCGTGATTTGTTAACGCCGGCCGTGATATTACTCAAGAATCCTACAATGGCCAAGAAAGGTGCCAAGAAGTTTGTTAAAAAGGCATCCCGTTCCACCGTTGCATTCCCGACAGAAAAGTTGCGTAAACCCACGGCCATCAACGCTACCGACTCGGACGGCAATTTGCATCCGTTCGAATGGGCAGTCGATGTGAGCCAAACACCGACCGAAAACGTGGCCCCGGCCCCAAAAGATCTCAAACAATTGATCTTTTCGTTGCCAGTGTTCAAGCACAAAGAAGAGATTCTCGACCACGTAGCGACGAACCCGCTGGTTGTGATTCAAGGGGAAACTGGTTGTGGGAAAAGTACGTCGGTGCCGCAATTTTTGCTGGACGCGAACGCCGAGACAGCCAATATTTACGTGACGCAGCCGCGGCGCGTCGCGGCCCTGACCCTGGCGGCCACCGTGGCGAGAATGCGGGGCGAGACGGTGAGGGCTCGTGATTCGCACGATGCTAGCATGGAGCTCTCTCTTATCCCCGACGCGGAGTAGGTTGGCTCTACGATCGGATACCGTGTGGGCCAAATGCAACACGACTCGGACAAGACTCAAATTACTTATGTGACGACGGGGTACATGCTGGAGCGATTGATTCACAACCCCGACAGCGTGAAGGGCGTGACACATTTGATTTTGGACGAAGCGCATGAGCGCAGCATGGACATGGATATGCTGCTCTTGATGGTTGCAACAAATTGGCGGTTGTTTCCAGCCCTGAAACTCGTCATTATGTCGGCGACGATGGATGCATCTATCTTTTTCAAGTATTTCAAACCGGTACGACTCTTGTTTATTTCGTTGGTAAGGCGGCGCATGACGCTGTGTTGCAGGTGCTGCCCGTCCCAATGCAGCACAGCGACGAATTGTTTGTCGGGTCGGCTCTCCACCCTGTCAAAACCGTCTTTCTTGAAGACATGAAGCGCATTCCTGGCCTCAAAGTTGGCAAACTGGCCGAAGCGCTCAACTCTTGGGACAAGTCGATGATGAACGATGTGGAAATGGCACGTCTCCACCGTTCAAATCGATTGCAATTGTCATGACCATTGACTGGCGCGTGCGTAGATGACCAAACAACTGCAGAAGGTGGTGACGGCGCAATTGGATTTGTGTGTCCAAGTGGCTCACACGATTGTGAAATCCCAAGGCGGCTCGGGCTGCATATTGATTTTTGTGTCGGGGCTGGCCGACATTCAGTACCTCCACGAGAAATTTGAGTCGTGGCCCATGATTCAGCTCTTTGTGCTGCACAGCGACATCGAAATGGACGACCAGGCCAAGGCGTTTAAGGTACGAACTCTCTTGATCGTTCGTGTGAGCGCTTCAATTTCACCCACACTCAGGACGTCCAAGGCAAGATGAAAATCATCCTGTCGACGAACATCGCCGAAAGCAGTGTGACGATTCCCGATGTCACGCACATCGTGAACACGGCGCTGGAAAAGCAAATTTTGATGGACAAGACGACCAAGTCGGAGGTTCTCGTGCGGATGTGGTGCTCGAAGGCGTCGGTAAAGCAGCGCTCGGGTGTGTATAATGGCCGTGATCCGTGCGACTCGATGGTGACTCACGAGGGAGTTGTTTACAGGTCGCGCCGGACGTATCCGCCCCGGCGTGGCGTTCCATTTGTTCACCAAGCGCTTTATGGAAACGTGCATGGACGAATACACGACCCCTGAGCTCCTGCGCAAGCCGCTGGACAAGGTCGTGCTCCAAATGAAAGCGCAGATGCAGCACATCGGCACGCCATCGGAGCTGCTTGCCCAGGCCGTGACTCCACCAGACGTGGCGAATATCGACATGGCGTACAAGATGCTGCACACGTTTTCCGCCGTGACATCGCCCCGCGAAGAGGACAGTATTACGTCGTTCGGACTCTTCTCTGTGCATTTCCCCCTGGACATTCGTCTCTGTCGCTTGCTCATGTACGGCTTGACGGCGTGGGAATGGGGCGTCGGGGTGGTGGAAGTCGTCCTCCTTGTTGCGGTGCTTGCGTCACCGGACCTACACCTCGCTCCGTCTCGCTTCCACATTGCGTCGTCGGAAATGTACATGCACGAGATGAAAGCAGTCTTGGCGGTGCGTTGTTCCTGGCGTCATGGTGGTCACAATTGTGTTTGAAACCCACTGAATTGCAGGCGAAGTTGGAGCTCCAAGAAGGCGACGTGCGCAGCGAACCGCTGGCTATCTGGAAACTCATGGTCCAGTGCCTCGCGTGTACGAACAAGGGCCAAGTGGTCGGACTTCTTAAAAAGTTCGCCATCTCGTTTCGCCGATTCCAAACGACGCTGGTGCTTGTGGGTACGAATGCTACGCATGACGGAAAGCAACTAACGTGTCGACGATGGACGGAACAGGGGAGTTATGTGTGCGGTTGATTCGGTTGGCAAAAAAGCCCCCCTACCGCGGCTTGCGTGCCTTACAACCCTCCATGGTGGCCCATCTCGAGCGCCTTCAAAAGTTTAGCGGACGTATGTACTCGTCCGAGCCTTGGACGTATGCCCACGCTCCGCTCCCGATGCTACGATTTTTGCTTGTACTCAACTACCACGACTGCCTCGTACGTCTTTCACTTTGTGTCGAGCGACAGATCTGCCGGTCATGCTGAGATTGATGCTTGATTTGCAGGCGCGAGGACGCTTGCCAGAGAAAAAAGGGAAAGGGGCCAAGGGAGGCAAGGCAAAAAAGGAGAAAATCCAAGGTCCATTGAGTGCGCAACTTGCGATTAAGGTCGATACCACGTGCCAGTGGGGACTGAAAATTCCCCCGGAACACTTCAAATACCTCGTGGAGCCGCTCACACTGGAGCCTGAAGTCCACCACGTGTCGAAGAATCCGAAAGGATTTGATCTGAAGGTTTCGCCTGGGTCGACGCCGTTTCCATTCAGCGTCTCACTGCTCTTTTTCCTTCGCGAAGGCCGCTTCCCCGTGGATTTACCCGTGTTGCCGCTGTGGTTACCGGCGCCGGGCGACCCCGATGCCCTCCGCATCCGCTTTAACGACTTGAATGTCGGTGGACTCATTCGATGGCAGCAAACCCCAAGTGAAAAGAACTTGATCGTGAGCGGACGCAGTGTGTTTGCCTTGCCGCAATTGAAGCTGGACAAAAAGATGATTGTCGGCGTTTTTGCCGAGCAGTTGCTCACGGGCGATGGGTCGACCCTCATGGGAGGATGCTGCACACTCTTGCCGCCACACGTGGACTCGTACTATCCAGTTGGTACGTTCCCGTTGGTCATTGTTTAGAAATGATGAAAGTGTGCACGGAGTTGATGGCCTCGTGCGCGGAAGCTCGCCGTAGCCGCGTTGAGCGTCGGATCATACAAGTTTTGACCTGATTTACCTTGTAGTGATGCTGATCACGACCAAATGCGATGTGTGGCTTTACATGGACGGCAGCCGCAAATTCTGGACGCAAGCCAAGATCGATGGGGTGAATTACGTGATTGAGGAGAGTCGCTGTGTGCCATTGCAGCCGACGTTGAAGATCATCAACACGGTGCGCACCGAGCTGTCGCGGGGCCTCGTCGACGCGCTGCTGACCACCGACAACAAGAAAGACGATGCGACGATCACAAGCTCGGACATGGATGCCCTTTTTGAGACGCGCCACAAGAAACTCAACGGCATGAAGTGGGTTCGCGTGACGCTTGACGTGACCAACGACGTCCCATTCCCCCCGTTTGATGTGGAATGATGTGGGCTTACCACACGAAGGGTGCGTGCGAAGCTGGCGCTGTCGTCGGCACATGCCGCTCTTCGATTCCAACTTTGACAAAGTCGTGTACGATAATCGAACGGTCAATGGAATAGGCTCGAGTCGTACTCTCGATGCACTGGGTTGTGAAAAGTGTTGAGAGATCGATGGATGTGCCCCTCAACCGACCACTCGCTGCCAAAAGTCGTGCGATAATTGCTCGTAATGCGATCTTTGAGCAGACCAACAAAAGTCGAGACAGTGACTGCTGGCGGGCAACCACCTTTCGCGACATCATTGTACTCGTTCTAGCAAGGAGCAAGCGTCCGCATCCTACAAGGACAAATGCTTCACAGTCGCCGCTGCCATCCCTGACCCACACTCCCTGAAAGTTTCATCGCATTTTAATTCGTGCCTAAGCATGGATGATGGCGGCCTCGAGCCCGTGTTGGCCACGTCGTGATCAAAGCTCACCGCGACCCCATGTTGCTTCGCTGGTACACTTCCTTTGCAACGCCTTTGGGCAAATACCCCTGTAACTTGGCTGCGTGTTCTTCCAGCAGCCGCCGCTTGGCCTCTTCGACAACGGCCTTCTTGAATGCGTCTTCGTCCGCCACGCGCGCCGCTTCGACCCGTTCCTTTTCGAGCTCGTGGCGGTACATGGCTTGTTTTTGCTGGTTCTGCGCCACGATGGCCTGCTTGTATTCCTCCTTCTGTTTGCGTCGAAAGATTTCGAGCTCCATCTCGCGCCGTTCCTCGGACGCAAACTTGCGCTTGAGGAACTCGTTGTACTCGTCTTCTTTGCGCTTCTGTTCCGCCAGCAACTGCGCCTTGAGTGCCTGCTGCTGGTCGTTGGACCGCATCATGTCCTACCAAACGCGTGAAATACCAGCATTCCAGGTCGCCACGAGGCGCAGTCGGATCGATCGAACCTCCTTGTCTGCTTGCTTCTTCTGCGCCCGCTCGCGCTCTTTCTGTCGCCGCGCTTCCAGCACTTCTTCTTCCCACAGCTCATCCCGCAGCCGCGCAAACTCTTCTTCTTCCTTCCGCTGGCGCTGAATTTCTGCTTCGACGGCCAAAAACATCTCTTCCTCGCGCTTCTTCTTCTCGGCCAACTTTTCCTTGATCCCGGCCTCGCGAAGCTACAGGCAAGTCATCGTTTGGTTCAATCGAGTGGCCTTCTCTCATGTGTCGGTCGAAATGATCCCAAGCCACACGGACGAGTCTCGATGCACACGCCATCACCGCATTCTCCACGCATATGCTTTCAAACGCATAATTACGGCAACAATTGTCGCCGCCAATTTGCCGAGTTGGAGACGTCGGGACACACATCACGCCGCGCACATGCAACACCCCGCGGTACGCGCAAACAGCGTACGAAAAAGAAGTTGGATGAGCTGAAGGATCAAATCGAATGCTTGGATGAGCGATACAGACATGGACAAGCAGTGTTCGCACAGCGCAATCGTTGAAGAAGGGGTGCGTGCGAGCAGTACCTCGACGTGCTTGCCATGCTGTAGAATTCGCAAATCTTCTTCCTTCTCGCGTCGAAGTTGATCTTCTTTCTCCTACACAGCCACGTTTATCCATCCGGTCGATGCTCCCGCCCCGCAACGCCGTAGTGAAGTTGTATACCTTGGCACGTTGGAGCTTGCAGTCGTCGATGAGCTTCTTCGTCTCCAAGACATACCTGCACTGTGTCGTGAAGCAAGCGCCGACAGGTATCAATGTCCTTACCGCTCGCGCTTTTCTTGCTCCCATCGATCTTCCTCCTCGATCTTCTTCATGATCGCGTCGACTTTTTGCTTGTCCAGCTCGGCCTCCCGCGCTGCTTCTTCGTGCAACTTGAGGCGGTCCATCATCTGCTGCTGGATACTCTGTTTGGACGCGACGGCCTCTACACGCTTGCCAAAGTCCTTGGCAGCCATGTCGACGAGCGATCGTTGTCGATCATACTCCATCTGTGCTTCAATGGCCTTTTCGCGGGCCTGTTCGATCTGGCTGAGTGTCTCTCGCTCGGCTTGCTGCACGGCACGCTCTTTGTTGACGTATGCGATTTTAAGCATGCTTTCGAGTTCGCGGAGCTCTTCGCTCGACTCGCAGATGCGTTGGATCTCGCGCTCTTTGCGCTCTTGCATGCGCCGCTCTTCTTCGAGCGCCTTGGCGATGAAATCGTTCTGCTCACGCGTCCTCTGGCTCCGGATGGCGTCGCGCTCGATAGCAATCGATCGCTCTTCCAACATGGCCTCGGCATTTCGCTGGAACGCTTGGTTATTGCGTCGTTTTGCCAGCACTCCAATGTCACTCTTGTTTGCCATCGTCTGCTGCTGGTTACTCGACGCATACCGTGTGAGTTCGGCGTTTTCTGCCTCCTTGGCCCGGCGGTCGGCCATCGTCTTCTCGACCTGGCGAGTTGTCATGCGCTGCATCATGGTGCGATGGCCCACGATACGACTGCTGCTGCTGCTGCTGCAACTTGTTGTCCGGCGTCCTCCGCGGCTTTCTGGTATTTTTAGGGCAGGGACGAATCGCAGACGTTTCACGAGTTTTCGAAACTCAACGTGTTTTTAAAATTCGTTCGAAACCATTTCAAACGTCTTGTAAACCCACACTTGAGAAGCTGGCTGGTGCTTGCGCAAAGCGGATTCGCGCAGAGCCAACCCCCCCCTCTTCGAACATCCCCCACACACGACCTGCCACGTTTCTTCATTGCGTACGAATCTCACCTTGGATGGATTGTCCTATTTTATAGCCCTCCAGTAACCCCCCATGGAATTTTGGACTTGCCAGGTGCACGCAGCAGGAATTCACGGCGGAACCCCTCCATGTAGTGTTCCCCCCCTTGTATGGCTTGTATGGATGTGCCACACAAACACTGACGTCGTTGTGTTGGGACGCTTTGGCAATAAATCGATGCAGGATGCGTAGCAAAAGCGATGGAAAGTTCCTCGCAATAACGTCGCGTTGCGACTGGGAGTCTAGGCAGGAGGGGTGCATCCGCGGGCACCCCGTCAGGATCTTTGCCCAGGGCGAGAGATTTGGTGGATGTTGCCACGAACACAGTAGTTCCATTGGGATCAAAACGTTTTGAAAACAGCGATTGGATTGGCTAAAAAAGTTGATCGTGGCGTAAATTCCGCCACCAATCAATCGAATCCGACACCACGACAACCAACTCGTGCAATCCAGTCGAAGATGGTGCTCGAGGTCGCCGCCGTCGACCGCTTCTTTTGCGGTGTGATGGAGCTGATCCCGCCGGCCCACTACTTTCCTACTGAGCCAGAGGACAACTTTAAGCAGAGCGTCAACAAAAAGTATCACAAGAACGTCAAGGCGCTCGCGGCTGCCGTCGACGACGACCTCGTCGACTCGAAACACGTTGGCAAGCGGCTCAAGTTCAACCCCAAGCTCCAGCTGACCAACGAAGCGCAGCAGGTCCATGAAAAGGAAAAGGAGGCGAAGCAAGTCGCCGCAGCAACGCAGGAACAGGACGACGACAATGCCGATGATGAAACGGACCTCACCGGACTCGACGGCCTTCGCAAGCGACTCGCCAAGCGCATTGAAACGATGCGCGTCAAGCGACAGTCGGCCAAAGAGCACAAGAAGCCGTCCAAGAAGGAACACAGCACCAATGGTAGGCACCTCCGCTTCCTGGTTCCTTCGCTCCGATCTTATTGTCCCCCCTCTCTCGTCATGCGTCCGCACGTCCTCACTCACGTGTCCTTGACGTTGTAGACAAGGCCGCACCAACAAAGAAGCGGAAGCCGCCGACATTGCAAGATAAGTCGCAGCACAAGAAGGCCAAGGTAAATGAAGCTGTCAACGCTGCAGCCGAAAGCTCGGGAACCCCTGCATCGAACACGACCGACACGGCGATTGCCACTAAATCCGTGGAAGAGAGCATTTCATACGGCAGTTTGTTGGTCGGAAAGGAGAAGAAGGAAGAGGCGAAGACCCGCAATGGACGAAGTCTGGCCAATATTCAGAACCTGCTAAAGAAGGCCGAAGCGAAGAAGGCGCGCATGGAGGAGCTCAAAAAGACGGAGGAAGGGCGAGCAGTTGTTGCCGCCAAGGGATGGGAGAAAGCGCTCAAGCAAGCACAGGGCGACAAAGTGCTGGACGACCCCAAGCTGCTGCGCAACAAGCTCAAGAAGAAGCTGAAGCAAAAAGACAAGAGCTCCAAGGAATGGTAGGTCGGGTCGTGTGCAGGAGCGGTGCAGGCTCATGCTGGTGCTCAGGAAACAACGTGTGTCGACGGAAAAGAAGGCAATGAAAGAACGAGCCAAGACCAAGGCGACGAACGCTCGCACGGGCAAGAAAGTGCTCCGAGCCAAGGCAGCCGAGGCCCGCGCACAGAAGATTGCGGCCGGCAAGCCAAAGCAGAACGTAAAGCTCCTTCAATCATCGTGTTTGAGGTCTGACGATGACGTGTGTAGCGAGCGGGGTTCGAGGGCAAGAAGGGCGAAGCGTTCTTGAATGCCAAGAAATAGTGAATGTAGAACCATTTAACGAGAAAACGTGTCGACGAAAATGCTCGTGGGTCGCCACCCTCCAGCTTGCGTGCTGTCTGCGCTACGGGCCGGACCAAGTCCACCCTGGTTGTCCTGTCTGTTCCATTAATCTCGCTGCGCGACCACGTTGCTCGAGTATGCATTTGTCTGGTCGTGCGGACCACTGGCTAGGATGGTGCTGACCCCGACGAACTTGGAAGAGATCAACACAAGGACGACGTATATGGAAGAACACATGTTAACTTATGAAGTGGTGAACACATGTGGGACGCGGCAGGAGTCGCACACAAGATGATACATGCCGACGAGTTGTCGTCGGAGAGAGGTGATTTTCTTTATGGAATCGATCGAGGGTGAACATTATTGTATCACACATCCTCCGCCACCTTGCGCCGCGGCCTGCCACACATTTGGCGACTCATTGTCGCCCAAGAAGGGGTCGGGTGTCGTGTTGCAGTACTCGGAGACTCTATCCAGCGCACACGTGAGCACGCAAATGAGTCGATCCGTACGTACTTTTTCGCGGCTTCTGACGTCGTGATGGCCGCTTCGAGGGCCTTGAGGTCCAACTCCAACCGTTCGATCTCGTCCGTGAGCTTCTTTACCTGCGCGTCGGCCATCTTCTACCACCCGGCGGCTGCACTTGCCTCTTCTTTATCGCGAATGAGAACCCCAACCGACACCGGAAGTTTCGGCGATCTATTTCCGCTCGCCACCTTACGAAACGCACGTGTCGAAACCACTCGATTTCATATATGATTGGATGAAATCATCGGATACAGCCAATCCGATGCCGTTGATTTTGCAAAAATACACTATTTCAGGGTTGACCCATAGATTCACACTATTTTCAGGTAGTCCTTTGCGTCAGTTACGATCGAAGGGGCGGCGAGTCGGAAGCGGCGCTTTTTTCGACATGAGAGAGCACATCGCCCCAGGAGCTCATAGATGGCATATAGCAGCAAGAGACGATGGAGGAGCATGAGGTGCGGTGGTCGTCCATGTGTGTTCACCGGCATATCATGCAAGAGATTCCGTCCATGTTGCACAAGGTCCACAGTGGCGGCGTGTCATGGTAGGCGCAAGCATAGCCCGTGCCATGGAGAACGAGAAAAGTGGCATTCATGCATGGACTTGAGCTATGGGATCCCCTGGAGCTCTCGAATGATGAGAAGGATTCGAGGCGGAATCCCTTGTACGCACGCCTAGTAATCACGTAGTCTATGTACCACCAAGGTGCTGCACGGATGCGCGAACTGGAAGATTGCCTCAGTTGATGCCGTTGGCTCCAACGATGCTCTCGCGCCACCATGGTGTTCCAGAATTCCTGTTAAAGTTGAAGCTATACATGTATGCGTGCACTGAAGCAAGATTCATACGTAGACATCCCAAGTAAAATCTCCGCCGTCAACGCGGACGTGTACACAATCCACGAGTGTGTTGCGATCCTCTGCGTGATTCAAACGTCACTTTATCTGTTGCTTGGTCGTGTAGGGGTTGCGTGCGCGCCCCGGCACACGCAAGTTGGTTGCGAGCCAAAAGGAGAAGCACTGGCCAACGCCTTCCATCACTTGAGCACAATCTCGTGGCTTCACGAGGGGAGTATACTGGCATTTAGCGCCACACCATTCGTTACAAGATCGAATCGCACGGACATTTGGTTCAGAGCATCGTACAATTACAGCAAGACCATGGCTCAATTGGACAACGAGGGCATATGACGCAGGTATATTTTTTGGCGAACGAAACACTGACTGGCGCAACGACGGGCACGCCACGTCTTACACGGTGAACGATTTGGAAGCTTTCATCACGTTCTTCGAGTCGAGGCGGACGGACGGGGTGGAGAACTGCACTGTCACGGACCACGACGAGCTCTTGGACTGCACTGTGGCCGTGTCGACGGCAAATTTGTTTTTGAATTTTGCCACTTCCTTGCCGTTGTTGAACCACGAGACGGTATACTTTTCGGCAGCGGCGAGGGCTGGATTGGACTGGACAAACGGGTCCGTGGGGACGCGCAACTGAGCAAGCGGGATCAGTTGCAGCGCGACCTTTTTCCCCGTCACGGCCACGTTGTCGATGAACGACACGCGGCTGAGGAACTGCTGCCACATGTTCTCTTGGCACGGACTGCAAAAGTGCGTCGACGTCATGTTTCGCATCAAACACTTTTCGTTGTTGGGGCGCACAGTCTTGACCTTGTTGATGTCGTACGTTGGGTAGATACCAATGTACTCGTTGTCTTGGTGGTACTCGTTCTCGCCAGCGTACTCGGAGATCTCGGCATTGCACAGCTGCTTGATGATGGGACCCGAGAAGGATCCGCCAGCTTTGACCACGAGCTTGTGCGCGCCGGCCGAGAACCCCGTGTTGCTGGTCCACGTGTAAAACGTGCGGTCCTTGAGGCCCTGCGTCTTCCACGCGAGCGGTTTGCCGTCCAGCGTCACCGACAGCGAATCCTGCGTATCGGCGCCCGACACGGATAGGATGATGTACCATCGCTTGAACCCGCCCGTCGACTTGAAGTCCATAGTGTACGCGCCGTTCTTGAGGTCGTACCAAATGTGCTTTTGGTACAGCTGGGCCCACTTTTGCTCGGTCAGCTTGTTTGGTTCGGTAAGCCAGTGCTTCCACGTGATGGCCGACGCCGACTGCGCCGAGTTGGCGCCGCTGTACACTTGGCCGCCGTCGTATTCTTCGCCGACTTTGCCAAAGTTGTGGCCCATCTCGTGGCGCAGCACCATCGTCCCTGACGTCGGCGACCGCGTTGAAATGACAAATTCGCCACCCAATCCCCCATAAAAGTCGTCGTTCGCGATCAACGAAGGAAAGTCGCATGCGTTTGTCCCGGTCTGCGCGCACACACTGCGCGCAACGGTCGGCTTGCTCGTGTACACAGCGCGCAGCTCGGTGCCGTCCCGGTACAAACCAAACGCGGTGTCACGAGGCTTGCCACCGACACCAATGCCCGACTGGGCGGACGGCACGAACGATGCCCAGATGTTAAACAACGGCAGGTACTGGGCGAACGTGTCGCCCGTGAACATGTCGTTGGTCAAGCGCTTCATGTCACCAAAGAACTTGGATTCCTCGGCGGCGGTGTACCCATCGCCCATGAAAACCACGTCGATGCGGTTCTTCGGGTCGCCCGAGTCGACAATCTTACGGATCGACGCGGCTTGGACCGCCGCTTCTCGGAGGTTCTTGCTCTGGACACCGTTTGGGCACAGTTCGGCGACTCGGGCTTCGACGGCGGCTTCGCTTCCCCCCAGTACCTCGATAAAGAGTTCCGTTCCGAGCGGCTCGGCCGCTTGGACTTCCTCCAGGGACGCTTTGTTCTGACGAGGCGTGACTTCGTCGAGGGTATCGTTGGGACCTTCGATCCCACGGTGGAGCTGCGTGACCCCCAGCGGCTTGATCACTTCACACGACCCGTGGGCGGCATTGGACAACACCTTGAGCGAATACGTCGCGTCTTGGGCTGCGACGGACGCGACCGCAACAACAGCGAGGAACAGCTTCATGCTTGGAAGGAAATGAAACAATGGGGGCTTTGTTCCACCCACACTTGGGTCTTGTTCGTGGCGCATCGTACTACTGACCAGCACCCCCACCTCTTCATCTGACTTTCCTACTCAGAGGGCGTCCGTCACCCAGAACCGGTACGTACACTGCGCACGGCATCGTGAGCCACACAGGCCTCGAACCGTGCACCACGTCACGAACGCAGGACCTTGTCCCTATACCTCACCGCATCCATTGCAAGTTGGTACAGAGCGGCAGGAATGTAGGCGACCCCACACCGGCCGACCAAACATGTACAGTTGCCAGTCGTTGGTTTGTTGCGGAGGCACCCATACCACACCCTATACCGTGCTTCGTTTGCAACATGACGAGCGCCTGGGGTCCGTCGTGCAGGATCTGAGTTCGGGGGCTTCGCCTAACTCAGCCGTGCGCGTCTTGGTCTTGCCGTAGCCAAGAGAAATGGTGGTTCTAACTGATATGTCCAGTGCGTGCATGGCTCTGGTCAAGAGGCCACCGAAGGATGCTTTGGAGATATTGCCCTAAGACGAATGCTCGTCAACTTCGGCATACTATGTTGCGGACGACCTTGCCATCCTTCGAGAAAGAAATTCGTTTTTTTTTTTCAAAAATTCCACGAGGTCCATCATGAGTCGAATGGACGACACATCCATTCTGTCGTCTTTGCCTCACCGTCAACGACAGTCTCGATTGACGACGTCCTTTGGTTTCGTTGCGAGATTATGGCAAACATGGACAAAGATTTCGATTTTGATAGAACGTTGAGGTGCATCGCACACGTCAACAGCTCCTCGACCGACGTGGGAGATATGTCATGTCCTGTGTGCGCAAAATCTCCCCGTAGACATGGACGCAAGAATCCGTTTGTCAATGCATGTGACGTCCAGACAATATCCATGTTGCATCATTTGAATCATGTCCATTTGATCCGTGCAATATGCAGTGCATGTCACCCAAGAATCTATTGAAGCAGGAATTCGTAGTACTTTCTCATAAATTCGGGATAAACTAGTAGTACAGTGATCCAGAGCGTTTGCACACTGGTATAAATTTATACCCCGTGAAAAGTAACTTGATATAAAGTTCTTGGGGGCCTTTGACATGGTTGTATTCGAATTGTGTTACGTCAACTACGATTCGGAACTGTTGGGCCCACACCAGAATCGTATCTTTTGTCGCCCCTGAGGATCAAACTGTCCACACCAACGCCAGCTTTGGCCATTCAATTCAGCGTGTGCTCCACTGACTGATGCATCTATCCAGTTGCCTTTAAAAATCAATTTTTGTGTTTTCTTTGTACCGTTGTCATCCTGGAAGAGTTTATATTTGGATAAAAGTACAAACGTTGCGGGATCACTTGTACTTCAAAGAACATACTACTAGTAGTATTAAACTTGAATGCGCAACTTACGAGAAATACGTGGGAGAAATCTTGAGCGATCTTGAAGCGTCACACTAATCGTGCTTTTGCAATGTTTACGCCTCAGCGACCAAAGACGTCTGGAAGAGGGGATGTTGCTCAACGAGAACCTAAACAAGCCCGGCCAGCCACGACACCGAGCGTGTCTGGATGGGTCGCGAGTGTTGATCGCGAGAACAAAGACTACGCTTGCTTTGGTAAGGTAGTTCCTGCCAAAATCGCCGCCCGTCATAGTCTCTGGTACAGTCGAGTACTTTGAGACGCAGCTAGAACACGCCATCAGGTCGTCCGAGCACCAAGGCAACCCGAATGGGTTTCGTACCTCTGTTGGTTTCGAGCTGCTGGGTACGTCGTCGTCGGTGTGCTCCATGTCGCAATGGGGCCATTGATGCGCCCCACGTATAGATATGATCGGTCGGCAATTCAATCGCTACGACAACTTACTTCGCACTATCGTCCGCGAGTGCGAAAAAAGCGTCTACGTCAACCCCGATGCACTGCGCACGCAACGAGGAACGCCGCTCAAGGCCAGTGATTACTTTGCGCTGCAGCCGTACTTCGTCGAGCTGCATGTACAGCGAACAGCCCAACAAGCGGTAGACAATGACATGTATGTCACGTCGACTATACATCGTCCATGACGTCGAATCTAGCGCCAAGTTGGACGGGCGGCACCAGTTTATGATGGGGCAACTCTCCACGAAAGAAAACGTTCTCGAAAGAACCTCGCAGCGCTGGGCCCGAACGATCTTGTTGCAGGTACAGATGGTCACTCGGCATCAAACACAGATTACGACAGACCGCGAATTTTGCCCACCAGGCCTTTCGAACGTGGAATCGAATCACGCAAGCAAAGCTAAAAGTGCGCGCTTCGATGCACAAAGCCATGGCTCGCTGGAAGAAACGGTAAGTCACATGTCGACCCAAGCGAGTCTCAAGTGGCTTTTAACTATGAATCAGGCACTGTACGATTCTCCTTCGGGCATGGCGGCAGGCTGTGGTGTCGGAAAAGCAGACCGCCGCAAGAAAGCGGCTATCTACCCTCACCAACAACGCAGGCGATTGCAAAGAGTCGCAGCTTCGGCTGGAAGGATCAATCAAGCAGCTTCGCGACGACATTGCGAACCTCAAGGGCTCCATTGAAAGCCACACGCTGACGCAAGATCGTCTCCGCTTCACATTTGCCGACTGTACGACAAACACCAACAATCACCTCGACACGAAGTTACATGAGGTATCTGTTTTATAGTAAAGGAACAAATATGGCACAGCCAAGAACGACAGCTTCAAACCTTGTCGAACGAGTGGGGCCGTTTGTGCATGGCTCTCGTCGATGCCGAAATCACGTACTTGAGCTACATGCTCGCAGCAGTCGACCTGAAAGACTATTGCGAGCCCACGATGATGCTTCGACCGCGAGAAGACAAACTGGAGTTACTGCGCGCCCCCGAAGACGTGATTGTGCTGCGGTGGGCTAGCTGTATGTTTCACCGTCACATCCAGTACAACGAAGACCGCGGGAGTGGAGCGAGCAAGGGAACGTCGTCGAAAACGTCGTCGTTGAATGCCGCTGCCACGTCTGACGCGGAATACTCTCGAGTTCAAAACTTTACGTCCGATCTAAAGGTATCACTCTGCCACTCGTGCTTCATGGCCACACACGATAGTGGACACATGATGTAGGGAATGCTCGTGCTGGGATCAATCTTGCGCGTGATCAATCGATCGGTGAATCAATTACCCCACGCACACTCCGCCGTCAGCGACGATTCGGCCAAGGAGTGGTCTCCAGAACAAATCCTCCACTACTTGCGCGTGCTGCGGTGCCCAGACTACCTCGTGCAGCACCTCGAAGCCCACCTCGATGTAAGACCTGTGTGCTTTTTGACATGGTTGTGGAAGTGTGATGATGGGAGCTGCGGTGGTTGCTGCAGAATCCGTCGGCCGATATCATGTACTGCGTGCTAAGCTATCTCTGTTGCGAATACACGTGCATGGTTCCTGCAGTCTGCCCATGGCAAGAAGCGCTGCAGTCGCTGCACGACGCCAAAGCGGCATGGGACAACGTTCGCAAGGTACGACATGATCTTTCCTCTCGATATCATGGCACTATGGGAAGTATGGCGGCACGATGTCGCATGCTTTCATCTGCTTGCGTTTTCATGCTCTCATTCGACGTGCACAGGGCTGGTCGGAACTCGATACTCCGTTCGACGTGACCAAGCTGGACCGATTTGAGCCCGACTCGACCCATGTAACCGTGGTGGCTGTGGCCAAGGAGTCGTTGCAAAACGCTGTGCAAATGGTACAATATGGTAATGGGTCAAGCGTTCGTGTGTAGTTCGGCACATTTTCTGAGCTGTGTGGCGTAGCGTGTGCCGCCCGCGCAGCCAACATGCAACTATGGTCGTGCGTCCAGAAACGCGTGCATGTAAAAGCGATCGAGACAATCCTCCATCGGGCACGCGTCGGCCTTCCCTTCCAAATGATGAACCGGCGCGAGGCTAGAGAGCGCGCCATGTATACCAACGTGAGCATCTCCAAGTTGTCCAAGATCTTGGACGTCGATGCGTCGGCCGAAGCTTCCAAGTTGGAGGCGATCTTGTCCGATCAGTATGGTACTGTTTGATCCCAACCTCGCTCTGAGCTTGCCTGATTTGTCGATCTGACGAAGTTTGACCGTATCGTGCTTTTCCAGAGGACGTCCAGCGCATCTTCAAGTATTACGCTGCGAGTGACGTCGGCGATGCTTGCAGCATGTCCCTGGATGAGTTCCACCGCTTTCTCAAAGACTGCAAGTTGTTAGCCAAACCGCTTGGCCTTGCCTATGTGAAGAAGATCTTTAACGAGATCAACGAAGTCGACGAATCGACGGCTCTGGAGGAAGATGCTGCCGAGAACGACGACAGCGAAGAGGTGGTGTGTCGAGATGGCGGCACGCATCCGTCTGACGCAAGTCGCGGTTTTTTAATGCAGGGGGAACTCGAATTTGGCCCGACCGAATTCGTCGAGGCGATTGTTTGTGTGGCCGACAAGCGGCTCGGCACCCACAAAGGTAAGTTTGGCTGCACGCTGCTTGCTTTAAACTAGTTTCGGGGATGGTGGCCAGGGCTGAGTCTAAGCCAGCGCGTGAAGAAGTGTCTGGTCGAATACGTCCTAGCAAACGCGTGTCGATCGTCCACGGATGCCTTTCGCCATCGCATGAATACGACTGAGTGCAAGACTGTCTTCCATACGTACCAGGGAAAGCTCGAGCACATTTACCGACGATATGCCGCCCAATCGAGCAGCCTCAACGCGCACGACTTTATTTCGCTCCTGGAGGTACCCCTCACATTCGTTTGCGCCGCAGCATTGATGACCCAACTGACGTGGTCGCCAGGCCCACGACTTGTTTACTGACGTGCTGACGGTGGCCGATGTTAAGCACGTATTGTTCAAGATCCAGCAGGAAAGCGACGATGCATCCGATGCGGGGGCCGGTGCCATCCCCAGTCAGGACTTGGAGGTACGTACAGCTCCAGCTACCGTGGATGCGCGCGATGGAGGTATAAACAAGTTGGCTGTGGTGTGTTGCTGTAGCTGACGTTCACGGAATTCTGCGAAGTACGACTGCCCCACCAGCCAAGCCGCTGAGTACAATTGTAGGCACTGGGGGCAATTGCGTTGTATTTGAACCCAGATATCTTTGTGCCAATACACAGTCGAGTCGACGACTTTATGGCCAAACTCGTCAAGGTTGTCGACGCAGGAACCAAGGAATAAAGTGCATGGGCAAGCCTAGACAAACGCCCACTGTCACCACTATCCCACCGACGTATTGCGGAGTTGCCACGCGAAGTTTGGACTTGCGATGTGGCTTGTATCTACGGTAAGAAGTCGAAATGATTCGTTTATGCATTTCCACTCAAACACGTCGCACGATGCAGACAGTTTGATTGGGTCAGCTCGACTCACCAGAACCGCGTAAATTCAATTCAACGTCAGCCCTTTGAGTTCATATAGCTTGCAATGTTGTATGCATACCGACGCTGTCACGGCAGGTCGTGGTACTCATCCACATGCCATTAGGTTAGCATCATCCCATGCTGCGCCGGCACGATTTGCAAAAAATGGTAGCACTGTTGCTTTTACCTCTCTTGAATTCGCTGGACGACGTCGAGGTCATGCTCGAGTCTCTCGACTCGACTGCGAACGAAGAGCGCCATGAATGCCTCGGAAGGAAAGCGCAGCTTCGAACAAACCAGTATATTCGCTCTGTCACGCCGCCGTATATTGAAGTAGTTGCACGGGGGCGTCCGTAGCTAGAAGCGCATTCCCCTCTAAGAGGACGAAGGAAACATGCACAACGCATGCTTGCATCTGTTGACTCAAATGCTGTTCAACATTTAGTTGTCCACAAGCAGTTCTGTCAGATCACAATTTTGATTGGTCAACGAGCTTTCAAAATGCCACATTGAATTTTACGAAAATGAATCGGGAAAAAACTCGCAAGCGTTGTACTCGCGAGTATTTTTGAAGTTTGTGTGTTCATGTGCACGCTCCGAGTGCTTGAAAATTATGCGTGGATGATGGATGATACACATCTAATTCCGAAATGAGGACACTGATTGGCCAACACATAATGTAAAAATTGCAATTGTTATTCTTGACCAGGGCCTCTGCGAATTGAAATGACCAGTACCCTTGCTTTGCAAGCAAGGGCGGTCCGAGGATAACCACAGCGACATTTGGCGTAGTGATATGGGTAAGCAAGCGAAAGGTTAGCAGACCTTGTCAAAGTATCATGTCACTAGTATTTGATACATATGACCGAGCATGTCACAATATTTGGACAAAACTCGTACGCAGTATTTTTGCTGCTGTCCATGACCCCCGAGGGGTGTTAGTGCACATTGTTGAAGTATTTCTTACGGTCATTCCCAAAGCAATTCGGTGAAAATATGCAATTCTCCTAATGGGAGGACTGGTGCCACTGCGGGACACGAACCCGGGCCATCGGATGAACAGCCAGCGCAAAACCGTTTAGCCTATAAGTGACCTTGCAAACAACCTGATTTTTCATCTATACCTCAATGTCAGGACTACACCACTGCCCATTCGAAGTGGTCAAACCAGCAATCAATGTGGTACCGAAAATTAAAAATATTCGAACGTCGAAGTACATCTAGAAACATTTTCATTCAATGTGGTTTACACTTATTGTTAATCAATGCGGCCAACCTGTAATATCGAATTCGATCAAAACATGTATTGACAAAGGTTTTGCTTTTGGTGTGCGCGCCAAACTCATACACAATCAAAGATGCCAACAGAGGCCGAGAAAATCGTGTCTTGAGAGCGATACTTGACCGAAAAGAATGGAAAAAGGGCCTTTTACAATGGAGTCGCCTTGACGACAGCTCAATGTGTGATTCATGAGTCGACTGGCACCATTCCAGTCGACTCAGCTGGGGTGAAGCGCGCGCGTTGCTGATCAAGTTGTCACCAGAAATCGCCTCACGTCGTTGCACTGTCTAGTGTCCGTCCATGCAGCTAGTCGACTGGAGAACATGCACAATGGAGAGTAACCTTTGTCAATACAAGTTTTGATCGAATTCGATATTAC
>NW_008580161.1:292049-293598 GCF_000520115.1 Aphanomyces invadans
GATTGGCGTCCAACAGGATGACCATCTTGCTGCATAGCTAAGATCCAGGTGACCAAGTCCGCCTCGTACGATGGTGGCAGGATTGGCATTGGTCCCAACATTAGACTGATTTCGGAGATGCATTCCGTGCCGGTGCCGTATCTGTATCCTGTACATATTTATAAATTTGACGGCAACTCTGAAAATGCAAGTGGGATGCCGCCAAAAAGTCTGATTTGGCGGCAAGTTTCACCTTTGCCGTGTCCGGATACATTCTCTTTTTGTTCTGCCACGCTCACTTCCTTCACGGAACGAGGATGGCCGAGGCTGCCGAGGACTCCACCGAAACACTCGACAAGAAGTGGTGGTCTGAGGACGACGACATCTTGCTGCTAACGCAGATCAACAACGATCGGCCGTTCTTGCAACGGCAAGCCACAAAGGCATGGGAGGCCATGGCGTTGACACTGCGTGGGATCGATGAGTTTAACCAGCAAGGAATCGACGGGAAGAAGGCCCAAAACCGTTTCCTTCTGTTGATGCGTCAACACAAGACGCGAAAAGAAACGGCGGCTCGGCTGTCAGGTGCCGCGGAGGAGGAGACAGCGAAGTCCCGACTGCTTGATGACTTGGCGTCGCTGTTCAATGACGCTATTGTGAAGCGCAAGAAGGCTGCGGCTGTTGTGGATGCTGCCGAGAAGGCAGAAAAGGTCAAGTTTGTTCGTGAGCAAGCAATGCAACGTGGACGTCGCCAGTCTTTCTCGGACTCTTCTGATGTTGCGGAACCTACTGTCACCAGCAAACGAAAGATGATCATGGATGCCCATGAGATGGAAGTCGCGCTGGAACTAGAGAAATTGGAGTTCAAAAGACTCAAGTTCGAGCGTGAGCTGGAAGAGCGTGCCAAGGGCCGCGAGGAGCGTGAAAAATAACGACTGGAACGTCAACAAATTCGTGAAATGGAGATCCGTCGAAATGATGAGATGATGAGGATTCTTAACCATTTCATTCATAAAGTTCAATCCAGTTAACATGATGACAATGAACAAGTAATGTTAACTTTATCTAATTGTCAAGTACTCTTTAAGTGATGGTGGCTTCAATTGGAAGTATTGGCTGATTTGATTTCCGCCCTTGTAGCATGTTTGGCAATTAGTGAACAACATCGCCAGGCAAATTGACTTTCCGACAATTTGCTACAATATCTTTTGTTGCATTTGTACGTCACATCAAAACCTTATGCATTTAAAGCAAGATCTTGGACAATATCTTTTGTTGCATTTGTACGTCACAAACGCCCACTTTGACTTCATTTGGCAAAAGCTCCATTCCACAGCTTGACAAACTCGGCTCATCGATGCGTTGAAGTCCTTTTGGCCTGGCTCGACACGTCGTCCTTGTAACCGCTGCAAATCCACCGGAGCACGCCATACGCAGGATCCCGGTAGATCAAATAGGACCCAAAGAGCTCTGCATGACCATCCAAATAATCCATGAGCTTGCTCTCCCACAACAAAGTCGTGTCGTGCCTTGACCCCTCGATTGGCCCCCAGAAATGAATGCAAAGTCC
>NW_008580161.1:293698-295894 GCF_000520115.1 Aphanomyces invadans
TGTCTAGTGTCCGTCCATGCAGCTAGTCGACTGGAGAACATGCACAATGGAGAGTAACCTTTGTCAATACAAGTTTTGATCGAATTCGATATTACAGGTTGGCCACATGTATATCACTCTGAATGAAATAGATTCCAGATGTACTTCGAAGGTGGAAGATTTTAAAACGTCGGAAGCTAAATGATTGCTGGTTTGGCCACTTTGAACGGGCAGTGGTGTAGATTACATTGTATAACAAAATTAGGATTAAATATTCTAAGTCTTAGTGAGAATGCTGCAATTGTAATTGTATAGACGACAGTTTTTCGATCATCTGGCTGGCTTTGTGCATGATGGATTGGCGTCCAACAGGATGACCATCTTGCTGCATAGCTAAGATCCAGGTGACCAAGTCCGCCTCGTACGATGGTGGCAGGATGGGCATTGGTCCCAACATTAGACAGATTTCGGAGATGCATCCCGTGCCGGTGCCGTATCTGTATCCTGTACATATTTATATATTTGGCAACTCTGAAAATGCAAGTGGGATGCCGCCAAAAAGTCCGATTTGGCGGCAAGTTTCACCTTTGCCGTGTCCGGATACATTCTCTTTTTGTTCTGCCACGCTCACTTCCTTCACGGAACGAGGATGGCCGAGGCTGCCGAGGACTCCACCGAAACACTCGACAAGAAGTGGTGGTCTGAGGACGACGACATCTTGCTGCTAACGCAGGCCAACAACGATCGGCCGTTCTTGCAACGGCAAGCCACAAAGGCATGGGAGGCCATGGCGTTGACACTGCGTGGGGTCGATGAGTTTAACCAGCAAGGAATCGACGGGAAATAGGCCCAAAACCGCTTCCTTCTGTTGATGCACCAACACAAGACGCGGAACGAAACGGCGGCTCGGCTGTCAGGTGCCGCGGAGGAGGAGACAGTGAAGTCCCGACTGCTTGATGACTTGGCGTCGCTGTTCAATGACGCTCTTGTGAAGCGCAAGGAGGCTGCGGCTGTTGTGGATGCTGCCGAGAAGGCAGAAAAGGTCAAGTTTGTTCGTGAGCAAGCAATGCAACGTGGACGTCGCCAGTCTGTCTCGGACTCTTCTGATGTTGCGGAACCTATTGTCACCAGCAAGCGAAAGATGATCATGGATGCCCATGAGATGGAAGTCGCGCTGGAACTAGAGAAATTTGAGTTCAAAAGACTCAAGTTCGAGCGTGAGCTGGAAGAGCGTGCCAAGGGCCGCGAGGAGCGTGAAAAATAACGAATGGAACGTCAACAAATTCGTGAAATGGAGATCCGTCGAAATGATGAGATGATGAGGATTATTAACCATTTCATTCATAAAGTTCAATCCAGTTAACATGATGACAATGAACAAGTAATGTTAACTTTATCCAATTGTCAAGTACTCTTTAAGTGATGGTGGCTTCAATTGGAAGTATTGGCTGATTTGATTTTCGCCCTTGCAGCATGTTTGGCAATTAGTGAACAACATCGCCAGGCAAATTGACTTTCCGACTATTTGCAACAATATCTTTTGTTGCATTTGTACGTCACCAAAACGCCCACTTTGACTTCATTTGGCAAAAGCTCCATTCCACAGCTTGACGAACTCGGCTCATCGATGCGTTGAAGTCCTTTTGGCCTGGCTCGACACGTTACCGCTGCATATCCACCAGAGCACGCCATACGCAGGATCCCGGTAGATCAAATGGGACCCAAAGAGCTCTGCATGACCATCCAAAGAATCCATGAGCTTGCTCTCCCACAACAAAGTCGTGTCGTGCCTTGACCCCTCGATAGACCCCCAGAAATGAATGCAGAGTCCATCGGGAGCAGAAATGCTTGAACATTCAAGCAATGGCGTCGCTTGTGCCCATTATAAATCAACCGCTGCAAATCATTGAACTCTGCGGCAGTTGAGTTCGCTCGACCACGCTTCTATGTAATACGGCACGTTTCGACTTTCGAGCCATCGATGAAACCAAAAATATTTTCCATGGCTGAACCCTTCAGAGCAATGGACGCAGAATAGGCTCTCAGACCGCACAACATCCAAACAAAAGAACACATGTTCTTCCGATTGTGCAAACAGTACGTCCACCACAAAGTTGAAAATAAGACATAGGGACTCCCGCGATCAGCCAAATGATTGCATCATGTCATAGTATCGTCGCGGGTAGGATAGACGGCTCAGCACAACACACAAACTTT
>NW_008580161.1:301328-303004 GCF_000520115.1 Aphanomyces invadans
CCTTTTTATCCCAATTAATGTATCTATACCTTTGAGGTCAAGAATTCGTGATTTTCAGACAAAAAATACCCACTCAAAGCACTCAAGGACAAAGCTTTTGGTGCGCTCTTTCATATGAGCAATGGGCTTCGTGTAAGCCATTCCGCAGCAACTGAAAAGTGAGTTTCAATTTTTCTTACAATTATTATGATGACACATGTCTACCCTCCTGAAACTCGGCACATTTTTGTGGAACGGAGGGAGTACAACTTGTACGGCGCAACAAAAAATAAATATTCCAAAAGTGGGGACCAGTACACCACGGAGGATCCTGTACGAGGTACTCAACAATTTGCGTAGTATAATGCTATTTGCGGGGGCAATACAGTACAGTGTAGTTGTACTAAAGGGTGTCCAAAGAGGTCTTGCAACATGCGGAAATCCATTGAAGTTACCAGTCTGATTTTGAACTATTGCAGACGAACATTAACAGTCATACAAAATCATAGTATAATGAATCTGTATTTAAAAAGATTAAACTGCTATGATGTTTGCAAGGTCGTACACTTCTTCGAGGCGGCTCTCTTCTTCAATACGCTGATCCAAAAGCTCCAAGTTGAGCATGTCGTCATTCTTGTCTTTGCTTCGAGGAATCTTATAGGAGTTTCCACCATTAGCGTCCAATACAGCTTTCATAACCCGATGCAGTGTAGAAAAGGTCTTCCCCAGAGTCACAGGGGACAACTCATCAAACGCTGCTTCAACAGCAAGCACGAGGTCGTCAATTGTCTTGCACTGCATTGTCTGCTGCAAGGCCTGAATGGAGCTTAAAAAACCCAGATCTAATACATTCAGATCTGGGCTTTGCGGTGGTTGATTGCGGATTTGGATGCGGAAGGCCGAATGCTCAGCAGCAGCAACAACAGCAGGATCACCGGCATCGACATGAACTCGAGCGTTGTCCTATTGCAAGTACACAACGCCTTCGTTGTCGCCGGTAAGCCAACGCCACTTTTGCTTGATCGATGGAATGACCTTATCAATGAGAAATGAGCGATAGACCGGCTTTGTGATGTTGATTGTTGTCGTGACAAGTGAGGCGGCTGGACGATTAACGCTTGTTCGTTTCGACGGTGTAGAAACGACAAAAGGCCGGCAGCCAAGTTTTCCGTCCCAGCCCTCGCGGGGGCGCGCCACACCCACAAGAAACATCACTTTGGTAATGTGGCTCTTTGATTGCACATGCCTCGGAATGTTTTCTTCATCATGCCATAGGTAGAAGCGACGACGAATCTTGGTGATGTAAAACCATTTCTCATCAAAATGAACGACATTGAAAAGCTCATTATCTTTATGCTTACTGTAGTCGTTCAAGATGAATTTGCAGAATTCAACATGCTGGTGTTTGTGTTCGGGTTTGAGTCTTGGCTTTGTCCAGTTGGATCGTCTGGTTACCCATTTGTTTTTGATGAAGTTCCAAATCGTCCAAGTTGAGACGCCAATTGCTGCTGCCAAAGAACGGTGCGTTTGCCGCTGGGCCAGCGGCGTTGCCTTGATACGCCTCTCGATTTCACAGACTGTGTAAAATTTTCGTCGGCCTGCGTTAGTCATGCGTGACTTGACATCGGCACGGCTGCCAGCAACCGCCGTAGTACGTCCGCGTTGCCAGATCCTTGACACTGTTGACGAGTGAACGT
>NW_008580161.1:311923-312651 GCF_000520115.1 Aphanomyces invadans
GCGCTCTTTCATATGAGCAATGGGCTTCGTGTAAGCCACTCCACAGGAACTGAAAAGTGAGTTTCATATTCTTCTTACAATTATTGTGATGACACATGTCTACCCTCCTGAAACTCGGCACATTTTGTGGAACGGAGGGAGTACAACTTGTACGGCGCAACAACAAAAATAAATATTCCAAAAGTGGGGACCAGTACACCACGGAGGATCCTGTACGAGGTACTCAACAATTTGCGTATCGCGATAAAGCCGGCTTGATGTCCAATCAGCGACAGCGACGCGACGGACTACGTCCGAGGCGTCTCTCTTGAACTTTGTGATGAAACTAAATGATGATACAACTCTACCATACCCAAAGTCGCTTCACTCTTGAGCGACAGAGGGAGTGGTTGTTTGTGCAATTACTGGTGCTTCCTACTCAAACTAGGGTTTGTTCTTGAAGATTGGAGGGTCCACACGGCCACAGTATTTTCTGGATTACTACCGTATGTGGTGATCGAACTAGATTTTTACTTGTATCCCAATTCCACAAAAGCAGATAAAAACATTCTTCTAAGTATAATGCTATTTGCGGGGCAATACAGTACAGTGTAGTTGTACTAAATTGTGTCCAAAGAGGTCTTGCAACATGCGCCATTGAAGTTACCAGTCTGATTGGGAACTATTGCAGACGAACATTAACAGTCATACAAAATCATAGTATAATGAATCTTTATTTAAAAAGATTA
>NW_008580161.1:330530-337826 GCF_000520115.1 Aphanomyces invadans
TTGCTGGAATGTTTGAGGAGCAGGCATATCTCCCTGTTGAGCGTCTCGTGGCTCTTCAGGTACATGTCGACCTTTCGAACCAATCCCATCACGCTCGATTACATAGGAATAGCTGTACATTACGTTCCACCCATGAATTCTAGTCTAGGGAGTTGTGGCTCCTCCCGCAACATCTGCATTTCGCCTATTCTTGTACACGAGCCACACCGAAATCACGCCAAGCCAGACAAACGCAAGCGGCCATAGGTCTTCGTGCGGCTGGTTGAGCAAAGCGATCTCATGGCGTATTTCGCGTAGGTGCTGTAATTGGTCTGTGGACGGTACTTTCAGCGCCTCGAGCTGCTGTAGCAGCTGAACCAGGACCTCTTGGTGGCCCAACGTTCCATCGACACCTGCCGTTCGGTTGGTTTCGTTCGGCCCAGGAATTGGTCGCATCGTGTAACCCGGCAGAAACGCTTCGATGATTTCAGGAACGGCGTACGGGACCCAGTGTAATTGTTCACATCGAAATTCGTCCAAGGCTGGATTTGTGTTGGAAATGCCAGAAAACTTGAGAAACTGCTCCACCGACCGGACCTTGCCTCCGTGGTACTTGTCGACCTCTTCGGCGTCGACCGGACCTTTGAACGGCAGTGTCAGCACCATCCGCAATCGATTGTAAGCAAGCTTTTCTTCCATGTCGTGCTGTTCCTGGGTCATCACTTGCGTCACATTGTCCCAGAACCGCTTCTTCATCCCCTTGTCGTCCGACCAGTTGTGAAAGACGACGTGGCCGTACTTGGAAGGCGAGTACAGGTCGTAGCCACGGGTCCACAATTGCATGCTGCGAAGGTACTCTTCGCCCCAAAACACCCAGTTCATGTGCTTGTCGTTGGGAGCACGGCGCTCGGCGTGGCACTTGCTAAAGGATAAGCACCCGCCCCACAACGCCGACATCAATGGCGCATTGTGGGCATCTACCAGCAAGTAGCCGCCAATGATTGGGATGTCGGAGGTACCCACTCCAGACGGATTCGCACGACGCTTGTTGTAGGTGCACAAATGCGACGCGTAATGGTCCGGCCTTGAGAACCCGGGGCCCATGAAGCCATAGTTCATAGGATACGACGTCAGTACTGCCATTTCGTTGTCTGTTTTGAGCCATTCTTCCACCAACAGGACGTCCCAGTCCTGCAAGAATTGGCTGTGCGAGTCAATTTGGAGACAAAATTCCTCGTCTTGAATCAATTGTTGCTGCTGCCACCGCGCCAACGTCGGCCCCTTGGACGTCCGCGAGTCCCTTGCATCGACGCGAATTTGGCTTTTGAACTTGCATTCTTTCCACTCCGATGCCTCAGCCAACTTGCAATACTCGTCGACGCACGCCGTGTCGTTGTCCTGTGTTTGATCCACGACGCCAATCTTTACGCGCTCGGGGTGTTTGGCTCGGGAGAACGCCGTGAACAGCGTGAAGCCACAGCGAGGGCCGTCACGGTAGTTCGCAATTCCGATGAACAAGTCAAACGTGGTTGGCATACGTGGCGGTGGTGGACGCACATGAGCGTCACGGGCGTCCAGAGGGATGTTCTGATGAGCAGGGTCGAGGTACACCCACGGCACGCTGTCGTTCCAGGCTTGACGGATGCGCTGGGCACCTCCTTTCCCGGACATGTGACAGAGCGGAGGACCTTGGTGAAGTGATCGGCGTTCGGACTCTGATTTACCCACACCATCTCGTTACACTACGGGTGTGCAGGATACTCCGTACACGCACTTAAGAGACACCATCGAGATTGCTCGTGAAAGTGCGATTCAGTGGAATCATCCAGGAAAAAAATGCCTTCAACTACTTTTCCTGCCGAGAGGAAACATTGGACACGTGCGCTTGGGGTTCACTCCTTGGCAAGGCTCCGCCGGCAAGGAATTATACACACGACGTCAGCTTCGCTCCGATGGGCGTGAAGCAGAGGTCGTGTGTATAATTTCTTGTCTCTGCCGTCGCACTTGTGGCATCAACGAGCGAATCCTCTGCCGTCGTTCGATTCGGGTTCATCCATTACCAAAGTTTGTTGTCCAATTGCGCTTGCAAACTCGTAGAAAGGGTCAGAAATATCTTTGCCAATCACAAAAAGTCCAATTTTCCCTGTTATTGAAAAATTGAATATTGACTATCTCGTCGAGATGGCCAGTTGCCCGTTCTCAAGTTTAACAAGTCTGGCATCCCCACCGACACTTTGACGACTCGAGCAGATAACGAGTCGGACGACCACCGCAACGGTCGTAACACGTTATCATGCCATAGTCAACGAGTCCGGGGCAAGCGTGCCGATTCCTCTGCACCCGAGAAATCAATCTCCCCTATGAACGGCAGCAATGTCTAGACTGTAATGAAGATCCCGGCTTGGTGCATCCACAGTGCGACGACCGTCCAACTACACGGCACGTCAATGTTGTACAGATCACGATAAATTGTACCACAGCGCGCCGCCCAGGTTGCTCAGCAGGTTCTCGATATGCGACGACGTGTCGCGGTCCCACGAGAACGGGGTGTGGTCTATCAGGATCTCATGCTACGCTTTCCCCATGAGACGAAACCACTCGGTCGAACACGATGAAGAGCCGTACCCCAATGTAGAGCGCAATCGCGTTCATTCCGTTTTCACGGAACGGGGTCCCGCCCCACACGGCAAAATGATCCACAAGCAGGTACACCACGGCGAGGGCGCCACACGCGAGACCAGACACTGCGAGGACGAACGAGAGGCTCCACAAATTTTTGTTGATGGGGATAAACCCGCCGTTCTTCTTGAACTCGCACAGAGCCAAGCCTACGAGGGCCAGCACGACCCCGACACTGACCAACGTGCCAATTTTGTGCTTCTAGAATCAATGCGCACCACGTCACGGCAGACACAGACATGCAAGATCCAATAGTTGGCGTACCCAGTTCGTTGCTTGGAGGAACAGACCCCCGACGACATACCCGATGTACGCCATGAATGACACCATGAGCCAATTCAGCGCGCCTTCGGGGTCCCACGGACCATTCGTGTCATACACTGATGCTTGGGTCCCACCGGTGCCCATGTAGCTCTCACCAAAGATCGTCAGGTCAACCAGCAAGTGGGCGCCACCGGTGCAATTGGCATACAGACCACCGTCACCCAGTCCGCCAGGTCCTGTGGCCACGTCGATGAGTGCCAGCTCCATCACAAAGCACCAGCAGCAGCAGCACACGCACCAAAGTACCCTGTGGGGCATCCTGGCACCGGGAGCAGAAATGCGATGCCGAGGTTAGCCGCCACGACGACAAACATGACGAGGCTTTCGACCACACGTTGGAGATGCCGGAATCGATCCGACTTGCACGCGAGTCCAGCCACGACAGCAAGGCTCACCATCAAGTATGCGAATGCAAACGACTGTAGGACACCTAGCAATGGAAACGAAATGGATGGTTAGAACACGTCGTTGCCACGGTTCATCGACTATAGTACCTGGGATGCGCCCACCGTGGAGACTTCGAAAGTCGTTGACTAAGAGCAGCCCGAGCAAAAACAACCGAATCGAGCGCATGACGGCATCCAGAAGCATCTTGTGTAGCGCCGTTCCTTTTTTCGCATGTGACGACATCCCAATGTTCATCGTGACCCCCATGATCCAGACGAAGAACGGAAACACGACGTCTGCGACCGTCAGTCCATTCCACGTTGCATGTTTAAAGTACCAGAACTCTCCACCGCCCAAGTTGACGAAGATCATGGCGAAGATCGTAATTCCTCGAAACACGTCCAAGCTAACGATGCGGGGCTTTTTGGTCGATTGCAGTGGCGTGGAGATGACGACTGATGGGATCGGTTCACGCAGCATCTCGTCGAGGTGGATGTCGCTGTCAATAGCATGCGAGCGGAAAGCGGCAGTCGTGGTAGTCGTGGCAGCCTGTTGTTGCTGTGCCCGCTTTTTCCACGAAAACAGACCAACGCAAGCAAGTGGCCACAACAATACGACGACGAGCAGCACAGACATGTACGTGTGCGACGTCGTCGGGCTGTCTGTCATGAACAAGGACGCATTCACACTGCCCGAGGCGGACCTGTTGGCAAAGAGGGTGTAGTTGGTGTGCTCGTTCAACATGATGCTCGACCCGCCCCAGAGCTACAATCCAAACTGAAAGTGACCAGAATCGAGGGTATAGCCATCGTACATGGTCCCCATCGAAGTTGCGCAGCTCCATCGAGAAAGAGTACACAGTCTGAATGGTATACGTGTAGGTGCTATCGCCGGGCGCCATTTCGGTGCATTCATCGTTGCTGGAATCGCAACCGTCACGAGAGAGCGCTTGGAGAGCACACTACGAACAACAACGAAGGAAGACGTTGGAGGAACTCGGGCACAGTCTTTGGGTGAGTCGTACGCCATAGCAATTGTCGCTAGCGTAGTACAGCTTCACGCGCTCGTCCTCGTTCACGCTCGCGAATGCCACCTCGACTTTTGCCGTGTCCATGGTGCCTGCCTCTCGCCAAATGTTCAACCCTTGCAACACACTCCTCTGAAAGTTCATACTAATCGGTTGCTGTGGCAGTTCGAGAAAAATAGCCAAAATTCTGGGAAAATATAGGTGAAAATGTGAAAAAGTGCGAATCGTGCAATCTTAGTCCCCCTGAAATTCCCGATGTATATGTAGAGGTCTAATGTGGTGGACTGCCCATGTGAAGCAAGATGCAGCGTCGGTTTGCTTACTTCCTGCTTGAACGCAGGTCCCAAATCCAATAGAATTCTCGACAAAGTTCGCTAGACCGCCAAGGTGGTGCGCGCTGATAGTCCATTCCAAGGGCTTCACTTCGACTCGGTGGAGCCCATCTGATGCTTTTCGTCCAACAGTACGAGCGATGATACCGAGTCGCATCTGCGGCGAGTAGTGTTGAGAACGATGCATGCAAGAACTGTTTCTGCTATCGAGTCAGACTGGGTCCTCGATTCGCAGCAAGGTGTCGTTGAGATTCAAAGGGATGTCAATTTTAGATTGACACCTGTTGGTGTTGGCCGATGGTTCCATTCAATCGTAAATAAATGCTCCGGCTTCGCTCGAACGTACGCCTCACCAACGCCGTCGTGTGTCTGTCACCGGGATGCATGGCGGTCGGTCGGCCAACAAGTCCAACCGGTGCTGTCGTTGGGACGCAATCAAACCGTGATGAAGTATTCGTGCTTGAACATCCAAATGGCAATCATGACCCAGCTACACACGACAAGTTCAACTCGTCCAATTCATCATCCACAGACGCACCACAGGGTCCCGCCCAGGTTGCTAAGGACATTTTGCGCCACCACATCTTCGTCACGGTCCCATCCAAACGGAGCGTGCTGCCCCACGACTTCATGCTACAAAGCATGCATGAGTTTTAGTGCCAAGACGTCGTCAACTCATCTTACCCCAACGTACAACGCGATCGCGTTCATGCCGGTTTCCTTGAATGGCATGCCGTGCCACCAGGCAAATTTGTCCACGATCAAGTAGAACACGCACAGGACGACGCACGCCATCCCTGACACGGTCAGCACGAACGATACACTCCAGATGCTCTTATTGACGGGAATAGGTCCGCCTTCAACTTGAAACCCCGCCAGCCCGAGGCCAACCAGCCCCAGCACGATCCCCGCACCCATCAGAATCGCCACTTTCCGCTTCTGCGCAATTGCCTTGTGAGCCACAAGCAACACGTGAACTCACGTACCCATTCCGTGGTGGCAAGGAAAAATCCCCCCACGACGTACCCAATATACGCCGTGAACGCCACCATCAGCCAATTGAGGAGACCTTCAGGGTCGTTGTTTCCAGCGGAATAGAGATGACTGTCGCCAAACACCAACTTGTCAACGTAGTAATGGGGGCCGCACGCTTCGATTTCATTGCCTGTCAACGACATCGCTGTGAGATGGGCTTCCAAGGAAACAACGCAACGGGGGAAAGAGAGTCTAGGCAGGGATGGGACATACCCAAGTTGCTGGTGGGGCACCCAGGCACCGAAAGGAGAAACGTGATGAGGAGATTCGTGGTCACAAGGGCCGCGATGACGGCGCCTTCAATCAGTCGATGCTGCCACGTGCGGACATCGGATTTCCAATGTAATCCAACCACAATGCCAACTGAAACGGCCAAATACGCAAACCCAAACGACTGCAACACGCCGGTGATGCGCCCAGTCTTGAGGTTCCGGAAGTTGTTCACAAAGAGACCCAACAAGAAGAGCTTGACCGAGCGGACAAAGTTGCCGAGGAGGATCTCCAATGGAGCTGTGCCTTTTTTAGCATGAGACGCCATTCCGACATTCATTGTGACACCCATAATCCAGGCAAAGAATGGAAAGACGCAGTCCGCCGGGTGCAGGCCGTTCCATCCCACGTGGATGAACGGGTCCAAGCCACCGCCACCAAGGTTCACGAATATCATGACTGTGATCGTGACACCTCGAAACACATCCAGACACGCCACACGTTTCTTCTTCGGTGGCGTTGATAGTGGCGGGTTCAAATTATCGACGACGAGGGGAGCCATCGCACCGTCGTCTTCCATGATCTACATAAATGAACGCATGAGCGACGCGCAGATAGGGTGGATGTACAGGTGTCGTAACAGCGGCAAAGCTCTTCCGGGCCGACGTGTCGTCCTGCACGGAAGCGTACTCGTCGGCAGGCCGCATCATGGCCGATGTGGCAAGTTTGGTTTGCCACGGCTCTCGCTCGGAATCAGATAATCGATCGGATACAGTGAGCATGTAAATATCTTGAAATTTGTATTGACAATAAAACTACCGAGAATTGACAGTACATGCACTATTTATTATTCATGCTGTTGTGAATTGCGGTATCATATCCACGATGATTGGTAGAAAATACACCATTTAATCCTCAGCTGTGACCACGACGACCAGCAACAAATACTACAATATTTCTGAAAACCAAAGATATTTCGAAAATGAAATATATTTTCAACTGACAAGCTACTAGTACACTAACGTGACGGATCTGTGATTTGCCGAAGGATCTGTGATTTGCCGAGGAGGATTAGCCAACAGAATATCAGAATTCTTGTCATTAGAGCGATTTTGCAGATGTTGAATTCTACATAGACTTTTCTGGAAAGGTCAATCCGGAAATTTGACATTCAGTTGGTTTTGCAAACGGAAATTTTCATTCACAGACATGGCCGATGGACACGAAGTACTTCCATTAGTCGCAGCGTTTGTACCATATCCGAGATATCCTGCATGAGCTGGTCACGCTCTACGTACTCTTCTTCTGTTCCAGAGGCGCGGA
>NW_008580161.1:338646-339837 GCF_000520115.1 Aphanomyces invadans
AAAGTATTGACTGGCAACTCAACAAACGATTGCTCTACAGCATCAATGAGATCGTCGATCGTACGAGTTCTCTTTTGATACTGTAGACTTTGAATAGCGTTAAAATATCCTAAGTCGAGAACGTTAAAGTCGGGGCTGTTAGGTGGTTGGTTCGCGATGCCAATTGATTTCACCCCATTCGCAACCAACATCTCGGACGACACAACTCTGTGCGGGCTTGCATTGTCTTGTTGGATGAGAACACCACGTTGCAGACAGGCGCGAGGAAACTTGGCCGTGATGGCGGGGACGACATTGTTGAGCACGCAGGCCGAGTAAACCTTGGCGTCAACGTTCAGCGGGGTCGTCACCAACGTGCCCTTCGGGCGGTTCTTGCTGTTCCTTGCGGCGGGAATTCGTTGGACAAGGGGCCAAATTCCAAGCTTGCCGTCGAATATACGCTTGAGGTGGTGGTCGTAGCGCGGGCGCGCAACGGCAGCGAGAAACATCACTTTCGTGATGAAACGCTTCGACTTGGCTGCTCGATGAGCAAGCTCCTCATCATCATACACGTAGAACGTTCTCTTAACCTTGGTCAAAAAGAACCACTTTTCGTCGATATGTACTCTGTCGTACATATTGTCAAAAAAGTGGGCTCCATTTGACCCAGGTCGGAGAAATCCCAGCGCGAAATTGACGCGTTCGATCTTGTTGCCGTCCGTCAACGCAGGCTTGACGTACCTGATCGCCCCTTGAGTTTCTTCTTCTCTTGCATATGACGAATAACGACGGTCTTGGGGATGCCACTCTGCGCTGCGAGTGAGCGAAGAGTCTGTCGGTCTTGCTGCGGAACGGCTCGGATTGCAGCTTCGATCGCTTCCGGAGAACGGCGGAGCGGTCGCCCAGAATTCCCTAGATAAGATTACCTTTCAAAATTAATACCCCCAAAATTGATTTTGGTATAGATATATAGAGGTTTTATCCTCGTACCTCGCGTCTTTGAGTCGACATCGGCAACTTGAGCGCCATTGAGGAGAGAGCGTCGCGCTCGGGCCCAGAGTTTGGAAATAGTCGTCCGATGACAACTAAACTGTTTGGCGGTCTCGGATATAGCTCCATACGGCAAGCGGCCTCCAGACATATGCGTCAGGAGCGTTTCATAGACGCATCGTCGTTCCACCGGCGAGAGGTGTTTGGCCGGGCCAATGGAGG
>NW_008580161.1:340917-347001 GCF_000520115.1 Aphanomyces invadans
TTTCGAGAGACACATCTCCCTCGCTAAAACGATTTGGAACCTCCAAAATACAGCCAATGAAAGCCGAGATTGTGCTCTGTCTAACGAGCCAATCGGCTGTTCGATAGGAGTATTTTATGAAAAATGCCGCCAATCAGAACACAACCGTAGCGATTGTTATGGACCAGAGTAGTACAAGAGTCCGTGGCAACGCATTTTCAATGAACATGTGATGATTTCACATGACATGTCCTCCCAGGTTTCAATAGCGTGCTTAACCACAGCCATGCGTTTTTCGCCTGCAGACACTGCCGGCTTTTCGCGAAGCCACTTGTAACGAAGCTTGCCTTCAATGGCCCCATAACACCATTTTACAAAGATTGGAGAACACTTGTCGAATTCTTGGACAACGGTTCCAAAACGCTAAACAATTCTGACGACACCATATCATGCAACGCCACAAACACATTACAGTCAAAGATTGTCAGCCAAAATCACAGTAGGCCCAACAATTTGAGGAAGTAGCATGGGCATCCAACGTGCCCTAAATTAGCACAACTTGGACAGTGGACAATTCCTTGGAGTTAGAATGCAAGCGTTTCCACTGTACATGCAGCATTGCGGAAGGCAGGAACGCATCGAACTGACAACTGGAGGACCTCTCGCTTAGGTATCATTTGAAGTGCTGCAGTTCTTGAGCCGAAACCAGCAATTTCATCCGTTGGAGGACAATTATTCTGCACGTGAACTGTACGTTTCCCAGAAATATTAAAACGCAATATATTTATGTGTGTATGTTTTTCTGGTCTTGGAAGGAATTACGTGCTTTTGACGATCAACACGGAAGGCGGCCAAAGAGAGCTTTAAACAGTTAAAGAATGAACATACTGGAGTAGTTAAGGCATCTCGAAAACTATGCGTCCATAAAAATATTGGACCGGTCCGCAGTAGTTTGGGGTGAATATTTGCTCCAGACAAAAGTGACAAAGTTGCAGCATCTTCGTCATGGACATGGACTGCGGCGGGCTCCAGTTGAATGTAGGTGCCAACCAGGCTGGACGCTTTGCCCAGTCCGAAACGGGACAATTCGTCATCTCTGCTACTAATTTTCGAGTATGCTGCACTTATGAGTGAATAGAAGCATACCTGAATTAATTCGAGGATTGGCAAGTGTTCAAGAGCATCCAAGACTTCTGTGCATTGCGAGGCTTGTCGAACAAGGCTTGCATTGTTTGCGCCGCGCGTTCATGCTTCGATCCCGTCGCAAAGTATTGCTCTCGAGGTCGTTCGATGCCAACGAACGATTTGTCTGGGCGGTGACCATTGACATGCACGAGCTAGTCATGATGTGAGTTGAATTTTTCCAGATTTACCCACCGAACAGGTCCTATGAGCGACGTGGACGAACTCCTCCAGTGTTTTCGGGAGCTTGGCTCGTTTTCTTGAAATTGTTATGGTATGTGGAGGCTGTTCTTGCGAGGGGAATTGGTCTTGGTGCAATGTTTGCACCACTTGATGGAGTGCAATGGGGAAGGGAGTGGCACCTAGCAATTGGTTAGCATTGGTGGAGAAGTCGATCTTACTGGCCAGCATGTCCAAATGAGTAGTGGCTATTCCTTTCGCTACTGACTCTTCCACTAAAGTTTTTGCAAGGGTATGCATTGTATTGCCCGGTGGGTCCCAATCCAAATGGTAGACATTGCAAACCCAGCAATTACGACAAGATGGATGAAAATTGTGTGAACGGCGATGACTAACCTTGCGCCGAGGTTGAAATGGGAGACCTAGTTACCCACATCACAACGTTTGCCCGGCTATTTGCTTTGAACGCTTTGGCAACTTTTTGAGTGAATGGGAAGTTTTCGAGGAGTTTTCTGGTATCTCCGTTGCCCGACAAACTTTACTAACAATGCCCAAGGCGCAGTGCTGGTGCTGGCGCCGCGCTCGGTCGCAATACACGTGGTAAGTTGTGCCCCTTGAACTAAACTAGCAGGTATTGTTGCCGAGGACGACAGTGTCTACAACACCAAGGTACTTCATAATGTCGAATTTGGTTTCATATAATTACCTTGCTCGGAATCGTGTGTGATAACAGTTGGGGTGCGGCTAGAATGACTGGGGCTGCAGGTGGGGGTGTAACTCTGAGCATTGGTGACTTACGATAGCGTACTTTGAGGTAGGTCGATTACCCCACGTTGTGACGATTGCCACTCGAGGTGGAATCGCCTCCACTGAATCCATTCATCTGGAACGTCTGCGGGGAAGTTCTTCAGCCAGGCGCGTACATGCAAACAGGGCGGACCCCCTCGGTACAGCTGGGAAGCCCATCGCTCCAAAAAAAAAGAATTTTTGAGAGCCTCGGTTGGCGGCGATGTTGGCCCAACGCAAAATCATGACCAAGTCCTCCACGCGCAATCACATCGTCAGGTTGCCCTGGACGTTTTGGATGCATGCGGGGTCATGAGGAAGACAGATAGTGACTACTGTCAACTTTGACAGTTTTTTAGCCTATACAGGTTTAATATGAGCTGAAGTGTTATGCATGATATGGATAAAAAATGTTGCAGAGACCAAAGGGGAGATGAAATATTTTTATTCAGTTTTTTCAGGATACAAATACAAAGTATTATGCCACCCAAATGGTCACTCCTGACCAAATCACTTCACTTTTTAGAATATTTTCATTTCGCAAAAAATAATTCTTGCATACTGATATTGAGTAGAGTGCCAAAGACATAACACAAATATTTCTTTGGACTAATTCCCTTTTCCGACGCTTTCTTCCTGCACCCAACTTTACCTCCGAGGTTTGAACGCAATTGGTGCACACGTGAAGAATTGGATACCGACGCTCGCTCTCTCGTAAGACCACACTGAGCAAACTATGTAACAGTGCAATGGTTCAGGCCATAAATATCGTCTGTGAAGCTTGGAGATAGCTACACCAATTGCATTTGTGACGCACTCACATCACTTTCGAGCGGCGTCAGCGACAGCTGCACGTACAACTCGTCACGTGTTGTGTGGTGCAGAAGCTGGTGGTTTTGGATTGTGGATATACAGAGGTTTGGCCCAATACAACGAGCCTCGAATGACCGAGCATCGCAGTTTGTGAGCGCTCGTTTGCGATGTTCCAGTTACCCTGGGAGACTAGTACTTCCGCGATGTGTGTACAGCCTGTGTGTTTCGTGTCCATGCACGTGTCCAGCCCACAACTTGAGCAGACGACGAGAGTTCCATTTAGCTGCGAGGGCAAGCTTTGTCGTGGAGTCCATAGACAGCTTGTCAAACGATGCACTTCAACCAAGCAGTCTCGAGCCAACTAGTCGAGGACGCCACGGACGGCAGCAGCTGCGTTACCGAATTCGGTGATATGATCGACCATGGACTGGGGCTGAACGACTTTGTCAAAGTTGAAGACGAACGTTACGACGCTCCGATCTCACCCTTGGACCTGAACTTCGCACTCTATGCAAACCTACTCTTGGCAATGGACTTGTTTATTGCGTTGTGTACTGGTAAACTGTTTTGCCTGTCCACTTCACGTCAATGTACAGTATGTCCGATCTTGCTTTCAACAAACACAATGCGCGTGTATTCGCCGTGGACGAGCTGTTCAGCAATTAAAACGCCTATCTGTACTATTGTTCTGTGTGCCCCTCAACAATGAACAACCGTGAGAGGCAATACATGGATGAGATCATACATGCGTCGTCTCGCGCATATCACGACTTCGTCTTTCAGTATGGGCATGACACCGAGTGCTTCCATGTGGAGGCACTCAAGATCCTTGTCGTCAACCTCCCGCCACCCCCGCGTAGAATCGATGCTACGACCGTTCTGGACATTCCTCCTGAAGTGCAATTCGGAACAACATTGGACAGGCAAAGGAGCGCTTTGTACGTCTCCATGGCGAGCTCAAATGAGCCTTTCGATCGTTCTTTGCTTTGATTGCAAAGTGAATACCATTGGGTGTGCTTAAGTTGCGTGAAAACAAATGCATGCACTCACACGAGGTCGTGGTCTTCTTATCAAAGCCAAAGTATGATGGATGTAGCATTCGACGCCGACTGGCTTTTGGAAGAGTTCAACGACCCTCCTTTAACCTCTTGGTCGGACCCAGCCGTATCATTTCCGGTGGATCTCGACGCGCAACGTGAAATTCGATCCAGGCGTGGGTTTGACGAGTCCAGTGCATTCGACCCGGTGGAGGTCAAAGCAAAGCAGTTGGTTCGACCCCAATGCGAATGCAGTGGTGTGTTTGGCGAGGTCCCTGCAGGCTTTGGTCATGGTCACGTTTATGGCGTGTTTGGTGCGAAACAAATATCCGTGCCATCGTATATGTGCTGAAGCACGGCTTGCCCTAGAATGTTCTCTTTCGACGGCATGTTTCATGGATTTCTCCGCATCGGGAAAGGAACGTTCTTTGAGATGGATTTGGTGAACGTCATTCCTGCAACCTCATGCAGGGCGCTACCCCCCTCTCGGTTACCTTTCGCGTGGTCGAAGGCTTGCACGCGTCTCAAGGCAACAAATTGTGCAGCCGGAAAACCTGCATTGAAGGGTGTTGGCACATTTTGCGTTCACTACAAGTCGTTCGGTCCTTCACTTGTCCGCATTGCGGGTCACTTGACACTGCGCCGATTGTCATCGCAGATGGCAACGCAAAAATTGTTTGTCGAAGAGAGTACACTACTCCCAGGCACTCGTTCCTATAGTCAAAACCAACCACTAATCGAAGCATAGAATGCAATTTGCTCTTGATCCGACGGAATGCATGGGAGTTCCAATTGAAAGGCGCGTATTCATACGAGATAGTTCCACACGGAAGGCTATACTCCATTTCTGCGGCTCACGAACTCACCAAGGTGACAAACCCCCCAAACATGTAGCCCTGTCCTGCAGCTGCAAAGTCGTTGTTGGTCCAAGTGGGATGCATTGCCTTTGTCTTGAGTCTCTCGTTAGAGAGCTCATTGCCCAAAGGCCGAGGCCTGATGCACTTTGTCCAGAATCCTGCCGCCTGTTCATATCAGATCTAGGACGTCAGTCACCTGTGCAAGGCGGGCTCATTCGGGACACGAAAGTCATGCGTCCTCTTCTCACAGCTTTGAGCCAGCTCCGCAGTCGGATGCATGCCCCGCTCGAAGGGAAAGCCGAGACATCGATGCAGTTACAGCGCTGCATGCCTTCGTTGGCTGCAGCGCTGAGGGAGTCCAACATGGATGTCGAGCCGTTGGGGGACTACCAAAACTTCCGCATACTATATTGCTACTGGTAGCAAATCCAATTTTTTTCGAATATTAATATCGGTCGCAAATTGAGGAGAGGTCAAAACGGTCTCAACATAATGCTACCAGGTTGATCGCATTCACACCTTATCACTCAATATCAAGTTTTACAATTCGTGAGCAGTGGACACCGCCACACCAGTCATCATCATGCTCACGACTGGTTTGAAAGTAAGAGTGCGCTTGCCTCATTACCACACCAGTCGTGAGCATGTCAAGAGGACGAGGTAAGGGTTGGCTGACAGCGAAGAGCTCCTGTAGTGTCTTTGATTCCAGAGCAACGGTGGAAAAGTGAAGAACATGCACCTTTCGACGGGTACGCTGCCGGCGAGTCAGGTTGTCAACCTGACTCGCCGGCAGCGTACCCTACTCCAATTGTAAATCTTCCAATCAATCGCCACGTTTTGTCGAATTATTTGAGTCTTATGCGATGGGTTTTGGTTGCACGACTTGAGCAAACTTCGCACAATTCGGATCTCTGGTGATTAAAATTACCAAATTATTCCGAAGCAAACTGGTATCAAAATGGTGTTTGCGAAGGTTTCGGTAGTCCCCCATTTCACAGACTTTGGCCAAGTCTGAGCCCAGTATAGCTCCATCGCGCCTTGGAATTTTGTGGGTACCGACAACTGCTACCTTTCCATGAACAGATTGACGGCACGGATCCTCCCTTGATGCGCGTGCATGAAGACGACGAACTGCACGAATGGTACTCCGGTGCCCTGTTGAGATGCATTCCTATGGCGAAATATTTCAGTAGCCAATCAGAATCATCCGCTCCCTTTCGTCATTTCTATTCTGCACTTTCTCTTACATT
>NW_008580161.1:371131-374924 GCF_000520115.1 Aphanomyces invadans
TCTGCACTTTCTCTTACATTTCTCACGTTTCGTCAACCGCGACCATGCACGGACCAGATAGTCTGGAATTCACTAGAACATAGCTTGATAACCAGACTTAATTCATTCACTTTCCATTTCACCTTTAAGATGCCCCTGTTCGCAGTTTACTTGCAACTTACGACGATCGCAACATTGCAAAAGATAGTTTGCACAAAGGCTGCCCCGTCGTTGCGACTCAAGCTCCCAGGAATTTTCTACTATTATTGCCCGCACGGCTTGTGCTTGGGGTTCTCGATATTGCATGACCATGAGTCCCCAGCACACCATTTTGTTCCAGAGATGGCGGAGAACCGATGCAATGCGCATTGACGTAATGGACAACGACTGCAACCTTCACACCTACTGCTTGAAGAGCGAATCTAGTTTTTTCCACAACATGTGGTTCCTCATTGACCGCCTTCACTACAAGAACCATGTCAACTGCTCGTCTGGCTATAATATCGACAATTTCCCATTACTGCGCGACCTCAGCACAGTTGCTTGTGAAATCATCAATGCTACACTAAAACCGGTGACACTACAAAACGGCTTCATGGGAGTCGAGCGCTTTTTACTGTTTACAAAGCACTACATGAAATCAGTCTAGGTAAGACGTGTCAAGCGCGTACAATAAGAAATGCAACAAGCCAGGTCGAAACGAGAAGTGTGGAAAGCCATGAATGCATTGATTCAAGGGATGCAAGTGGTCATGTTGGAGGAAAACGAAGCGCCTCGCACAACGAACAACCTCTGCGTATTTTGTCTATGACCTAGCACACATCACATGTGTAATAACAATGGACATATACTTGTGCATTTGAAGTTGCTATGCTTACAAATGATTGATAATTTACGAACTGAGTCAGCAATACGTGAAGTACACTCACGCGCGCAGGCGGGGAGGTTTAACCACCGCGAGCTCTCCAGTAGTGGACTAAGTGCCGTCGGGACCAACTTCACACCGAATGACAAGCACCTCACTGCGCTGCTTAGTCTTGTCCTCATGGATTCTTTTACCGGGACACTGTGTCCATGTTCCTGGTAGCATTCAACACAGTCGACTTCACGCCATAAGGCTCCCTTCGAGCCCATGGTGAATTTATTGCGGCTCATCCACTTGCCGTTGGGTTTCGGTACCCAAACCAAGAGTGCACGACCCGCTGCCCCATGTCCACACTTGGACATTTGTGAGCAATGCGCCGCCTGCCAGTAGCCGTGCCAGTCGCTGTGCCAGACTTTGGCGATTTTTTGCGTCGAGTCCATCCATGCCGACGAGATTTCTCGACCACGGTTCAGGCCAAACATACGTAAGCTTCCAGTTGCGCCGTCGACGAGCGCTAGGTTTTGCAAATGCGCAGACACGTGGGAGACCCTGCCCCCACGCAGCCCTAGCTTGTCGTATGTGACGAGATGGAGGGACTCGGACGATGGCGGTTGCCGGGGTTTCGTGCCACAAGTAGACTAGACTAGGTCAAGCTTGGACAGCGCCACGGTAAAGTCTCAGCCCGCGACCATGCGCTCAATGGGTCACGCGAGTCCGACGCAATGGAAAACAACTTCGTCTGAGCGATGGAGTGGATATTTTCGATGTGACATGTCTTGATCGAGCCGTCTGCGAGGAGCAGCGCGACGTGGCTCCACCCCACCGCGATGGTCTTGGCTTTGACATGACGTTCTTCCGTGGGAGTGCAGTTGATCACGTGCGATGTGAATTTAGCCGCAGAATATGCATTTGGCACGGACGTCCACAAGTACGCGGCAAGGCTCTGGCAACGGCACTCTCGACCCCGTCGTTTGAATGGAATGTTCGTCCAATACACCCCAAAACCACACGTCGCCCTTTTGATTCAGTGCGTGCATGCCCCATCCCGTGCACGCCATCGCTGCAATCAGCCCTACGTCGGTTGTGTAAATGGGCACCGGCGATTGCACCCTGCCCCACGACAGTTGATCTGCTTGTCGCAAGCGGCCGTTTCCGTTCTCTCCCACTTTAACACGATAGGAGCCTTCATGTTCTTTTACAGCTGCAACCACCCTGTCGCGGTACGGGGGAACGAATGCGGGTTGATGAGGAAGTTGCAGGTTGACATGTCATCCCACAGGACTGCCCCTGTAACGATAGAGTCTTGGACGGGGTGTACATGAGGGGAAACGGGGTGTCGGGTCGACCCAGATCAAATGCTTTTCAACCAAGAGATATATAATCTTATTCGTAATGAGCAGACATCAACAGTTTCAACCGTATTGTTGTGTTTATTCGAAACTGGAGAGGCAGGCCGAATGAACCGACAGACGAGAATGGGCAGAAGTTTGGGCAGAAGGAATTATCCAATCAGAGGGCTTCATTTTGTGATTGATCGACCAATCATTGAACGACATGAATCCGAGTTTGTGCAGTCTTGGATGTCGGCGCCATCACCAACTCAACACCAGCACCGCTACCCCACACGTTCATCTCCGGTGACACCTGCACCCACAACACCTGTGCGCAGCGAGAGTCTTTTCCACCTCCGGGCCGACATCAATGTCAAGGAGACTGTCTGCGGTCGGGACAGCAACGGGAAACGTCTTGCTCAGTGTGTGTTTGAAGGCTCAAGTTGGGATGTCCTCAAGGTGCAAATCTTTGCACACTGCCTGCCACACGTTGAGTACAAGGCTACACACGAAGGGGAGCCTCGTGTCTGGACGATCGAGAGCGAAAAACCCACCATCGCCGACTTTGACACGTTCATCATGCTCAAGATGGGACGATACTTTTTCAAGCCGGGCAACAGCAATCAGGCGCATCGTTACCTGGTAGAGCACCAGGATCACACGTTCTCTGTTGTCGTTCTCAAGTGGGGCAGTTTGGTGTCCACATCCACCGACTTGCAAGGCCTCCAAGAGCAATGTATTCGTCCCCAAGTTCAAGATCGATCTGGAGCTGCCGCCGAAAGTGCCCACAGCCAAATGGTTCGGGAGCTGAAGGGTCAGTGGTCAACGACGTACTCATCATTCGAATCGAATTGGCGCATGTGGGCAGCGTACATCCTGAAGACACCAACACATCAACATGCCCTTCACATATCAAACCCACCCCCAGCCACAATGCTTCACCTCTTTGAACCAGTGCTGAATGGGGCTCAAGTGCGGAACCAGAACTTGCAGAGCAGCATGGCAGTTGCCCTCGATGTTGTCGACTCAAGTCTGGAGGGTTTGGCGACGTTGAAGTGGTATATTCATGACGTAGCATCCCGCATCGAGCTGGACGAAACAGCGTTGAGAGCAAAGCGCCGCGCTATTGAAGGTTTCTTGCAAGAAGTGACCCCGGTTGCTCAGCGAACAGATTTGATTGATTTACTTCGGAACATTCCAAACGTAAATGATGATGAACACAAGGAAGATGACGACGAATGAATGATATTTATTCTTCTTCTCTTTCATCTTCATGGACCGGAACATATTCAAGCATGTTGTCATTGATGTCGCTTGATGCATCATCCTCGTCGACGAGTCGCTTGGATGGATCAAACCGGCCTTGCTTGCTGTAGCCACAGTGTCGAAAAATGTTCGTCATGTCGTACGACTTGAACGTTTTCAAAATGCTCATGATGACGAGCTTGAGATCCTTCGTTGCCGACTCCTTGTAATGCCGCTTGAAGGACTTCTTAATCAGCCCAAACACATATTCAATTGGATTGTAAAATGCGCAATACGCTGGAAGGAATATCGGAACTATCCCACGACCCCGGAGGTAGTACACGATGTCAGCGTGGCAATGGATACTGGCGCC
>NW_008580161.1:378658-383559 GCF_000520115.1 Aphanomyces invadans
ATCATCTTGAGTGCAAAAGGGGGATTATTACTTGGTTGAGTATTGTATACAAACAGAAGTATATAAATGGATCGATCGATTTTGGACAATCCACTCAAGAGTCCAAATATTGGCGAAAAGGACAATATAAGAAGAATTCTTGTGTGCCAACTATGAGGAACCAGTTCATATTAACAGTCCGCGAAGGCATCGAGGAGACTTTCATTCATATCTCTATAAGCATATAAGGGTGTCCTCTGAAATTTTGTATGTGGACAGAGCTCAGTGGCATCTAAAAGTTGTTTAATGAATGCAAAACTTGAAAATGCATAACCTTTGAGATATTTTGCGAAATGTAGAGCAATTTATCCAATTTTCGCAGCAAAATCCAATAACCTCTATGAATTAATAAACAAAAATTTCGAGGGGCAATATTTTAATTAATTCGACCTGTGAAAGCCTTACCTCTTTAGAATAATGCTGTGGTGCCGGTGTCGTCCATTCACGAAGTTCGGTATGGCCACCATCAGCGACGACGAATATGATGATATTACCAACTACATTCGACTAAAGCGTTCAAGAAATCTTACTAAAGAAGAACGTCTTGACATACTCCGTCTCCATGCTGTTTATCGCCGTGAAAACACCCGCAACGTGTCCGAAAAGATCCCCCGGGTCCTAGGACGTAGCTTGAAAGTCGTCAAGGAGGTGTGGACAGAATACGAGAGATCGAGAACCGTCATTGTCGCGCCAATTTCGTCAAACCAGAACCAATAACCAAGTCGTATACCTCGAACACGTGCAGTCACAACGCTCGTTCGCCAATTCATCCGTCAACGCAGCATGACAAACGTCCGCACGGTTGCCAAGGACGTATTTGCCTTGTTGTTGAAAACGGAATCATACACTGTGACCTTGACAACAAAGCAAGTACGTCAGGAAGTTTGAGGGTAGTGCAAGTGTACCTTGCGAAGCTAGGCTTCCAACGTGGCAAACGCCGAGGTCATGCCACATACAGTGTTTCAAGTGCATATGCCGCAGCTCGTGACCTTTACGTGCAGCATATGATGCGGCTGCCACCAGAGACGCCTGTTGTCTTTCTGGATGAGAGCTTCATTCACCATCACTACTCCCGTCATTAAGACAGTCTGTTCGATCCGACGTACGACGCACCTCCAAAGGCCAAGCACAAGGGTCGTCGGCTGTGTTTCATCGCTGGTATTATGGCCAACAGACCACAGGATGCCAAATTGCTTGGTCTCGACATTTTCGAGGGTGGGAAAAAACGAAAGAAGGAGCCGAAAGACTACCATGGAACGTTTGAACACGAGTATTTCGTTCGATGGTTCGTGAGAGTCGTGGACGAAGTCGAATCTCTGGGGAAGACTGGTGTCACGTTCGTTATGAATAATGCAAAGTACCACAAGGTTTTACCTGTGGAGACCCCGCGTTGTACTTGGCGGAAGTTGGACTTACTTCTCGCGTGCCAGCGCTACGGAGTTGATGTTGACGTGAACGATTTGAAGAAAGCAATATGGTCACGGCTCAAACCTGTATTGGCAGCTCGTGTGGACCCGGTTGTGGTGACCATGGCGCGTGCACGTGGGCACAACGTGGTCTACACTCCGCCACATCACTCGGATCTTCAACCTATTGAAATGGTCTGGTCAAAAGTAAAAGGTGACGTTGGAGTGCAGTATACCGTCGACACGACCTTTTCGGATGTCCGCTCTCGCCTTGACGTGGCTTTTGCGATGCTGCCACCTACAATGATTTTGAACTGTGTTCATCATTGTGAGAAGCTTGTGAGAAACCTGTATGATTTGCTCGTTACCATGGATGAAGTGAACAATGTTGATTCCTCCTCGTCGGAGTCGTCTTCTGGACAAAGTGACACTGATACGGAATAACTTTCAAATGCAATATTTGCATTGTAAAATAATATCCAGTTTTCCTACCAATTTTATTTCAAACTCTACCTTTGACATACAATAATGTCAACTAACCCTAATCTCGGTCCCCTCGATGCCTTCGCGGACTGTAAACAAAGTATACGGAACTGCATATAGGTTAAGTATTGACACCTCTCGTATCAGACGCCTGTTTTCGAAAATATGTGCGGTCCACCGCAGAGCGTCCAAGCCCCACACGGCCTCCACCGTTGGTCGCTCTCGCAATTCCGCTTACGAAGCGGAACTTGCAGCAGACCCCACCCTTCAACATATCGACGGCCTCATCGACAAGCAAGCCAACCCCGACCAGCCCGATGAGTCGTGGAACCTCGTCCAATGGCTTCATCCGTCCACCACCTTCGCCAACAAGGAATGGGTTTTTGAGGGCGAACTTGAAAACTCCTCTCTGGACAGCGTCAAAGCCCTCCTGGAGAAGTACCTGGCTCTACCCGCCTCCCAACGCACTGTCGACTTCATGAAGTGGCGCCGCAACTCCGGCGACTGGCTCATGATCGGCGCTAATGAAGACAACACTAGCCTGGTGGCCGCTCTGCACCAGGCCGGTGATCTCCTGGATCTGGCTTTAGCTTCACGGCCGAAGATCTCCAGGAGTACAAAGACGCCCAAGGTATCGACCCAACTTCGGCCATCCCCCAATCCAAGTTTCGCCCCTTCATGGGCCGCCATGTCATGAAACACGGCTTACCCTTCCGTCTTGAAGCGGCCACCAACAACATCGCAACTCGCACAGCAAGTGGTGTGGTCTGCGACGCGATTTCCGCCACCGACGAAGAGGGTCTCTACCTCCTGATCACGACGAGAGTGATGGGAGTCATGCTTACATCCTCCAACGTCTACCGGGCTTCATGTTTCACCTCTACGACGGCAAGGACAAAGTCGACATCCTCGACACGCTCCACCGGTCCGAACACCAGCGCCCCATCCATCTCCAACGCCTCTGCCGCCTCACTCCCATCGGCATCCGCCGTGACATATTCGCGAAGGCAAAAAAGGCTTAACCCCCCCATCCCTTCCCCTGCATTTGTCCATAGCAAATTGAAAGATCACTCAGTTAAGTGTACAGTGTAATGAATATCTTTCTCGAAATTACGTGCGGTGTGCTGAAGCTTTCCTAATTCTCCATTTACTACAGAAAAGACATTGCCATAATGAGTAATGATAACTGTTGAGGCCACTGTTCTAGGATGTGTTTTAACAAAAGATGACATCTCGTAAGCATTGGATGGACTGGTGGCCGACAAGCGCCAAGGCAACATGCTACTGACGCAGTCGGCAGCAAACAGAGCAGTAAAAGCGGTCGCCTGCAGGGGCGGTCGGCGGAAGACAATGCTATGGCATCGTGCAGGCAGGCATTTTCTTTAACAGTGTAATTGTGTCACTCCTGCATGATATTTACCACACACTTCTTGTTGCATGCGGAGTACGGTGTGTCCATGCGGGGACGGTATAATCCGCGTGGGGAACGGAGTGTACAGGCGGGGGACGTGGAAGGGATGGACCAAGATCAAAACGCTGTTCAACCAACAGGCACTACTCTGTTCCACAAAATTTGTCATGTTGTACTTGTGGTTGGTGGCATTTTTTAAATAATACTCCGATTGAGTGTCTGATAGGCGTTCTGGAAAGCGCAAGATCGCTTTGATTAGGTACTTTATAGCACTTTCCAGCCACTTTGGTTGTTGAGATATTGCGTGGCAAAACTTCTGCGTCATGGACATCGATTGCAAAATGATCCACCAGTACTTCATTCCACAATTCATCGGAAACACAGCACGTCCTGCACACACCTATCGCCCCTACATGCCTCATCGTTCACCGCGGGGAAGCGCTGATGCTCCTGTCGCCGTCCGGGACCTCGCGGAATTGCGCAAACACCTGAGCTTCGCCCATCGCCGCACGACATACGAAACGCTGCTTAGCGTCGCCGTTGACGGTGTGCTGCCACGTGGTGCTCTCACCGAGCTTGCACAGAAGTTTCGCTGCCATCCGCGAACGATAACACGTCTGTGGACGCAAGCGCGTCTCTCGGTCCGCGACGGCTACCGTGCCGCCGATGTTGCCACAAGAACTAAAGGTTATTCTCTCAAACCTGACAAGTATTGGTTTACGCAATTATTGATACGAGGATGTACTTTTCTAGGGAATTCTGGACGCCACGCGCTACGAACAAGCGACGAAATTGAAGCTGCCATAGGAAACGTGCCACAAATGCAACTGCAGGCCTTGCCCTCTCTGTCGGCTGCGTGTGGAATCCCTATGACGACGATCTTTCGCCACATGAAGAAGAATTCTCGCTTCAAGGCGGTGTCCAACCACGTCAAGCCCCATCTCACCCTTGCGAACGTCGAAGAGCGGCTCAAGTTCGCCATGTCCTTCGTTCGGTCTTTGCAAAGCAAAGTGGACGCCATCTTTTCGACGACATGCACGACTATGTGCCTGTTGACGAAAAGTGGTTCTACGTGACGAAGGTTAAACGTAGGTACTATGTGAATGAGGACGAAGAGGTGGCGGGGCTCAGACGGTCAAGTCCAAGCGCTTTATCACGAAGGTGATGTTCCTTGCCGCTGGCCAGGCCGCGATATGACCCACACGGCAAGAAGGAATGGGACGGCAAGGTTGGCGTTTGACCCTTCGTTCAGGTGGCGCCAGCGCAGCGTGGAAGCAAGAACAGGCCGAAGGGCGCCATGGTCACCACCCCACAAACCGTCGACGCACCACTTTATTTTAATACCATTTTAAATAAGGTTGTCCCTGCCATCCAGGAAAAGTTTCCTAGATGTGGTAGACGGAGCTTATTGTTGCTGTAGAAAATGCGTTCTCTGAGTTGCCGACTGACACGCTTGCAAAGACTTTCGTAACTCTTCAAAAACTTATGGAATTGTCCATTGAAATACATGGCAGCAACGAGAGTAAGCTTCCTCACATGAAGAAGGACGCTCTCATTGCAGA
>NW_008580161.1:391683-394765 GCF_000520115.1 Aphanomyces invadans
AGGAATTGGACGGCAAGGTCGGTGTTTCGTCCTTCGTTCAAGTAGCGCCAGCGCAGGGTTAAAGCAAGAACAGGCCGAAGGGCGCCATGGTCACCCCCCACAAACCGTCGACGCACCAACTCTATTTTAAAACCATTTTAAATAAGGTCGTCCCCGCCATCCAAGAAAAGCTTCCTAGATGTGGTAGACGGGGTAATGTGCTGATCCAACAAGACAGTGCAAGCCCGCACAGAAATGTAACGACAGAAAAACTCTGTGCGCATGGAGTTTGTGGTATTTGAGTGGCTGACCAACCCCCGAACAGCCCCGATTTCAACGTGTTTGATTTAGGATATTTTAATTCTATTCAAAGTCTACAGTACAAAAGTGCAATCCAACCATCGAGGAAGGAGCTTATTGTTGTTGTAGAAAATGCATTCTATGAGTTGCCGACTGACACGCTTGCAAAGACTCTCGTAACTCTTCAAAAAGATATGGAATTGTCCATTGAAATACATGGCAGCAACGAGTATAAGCTTCCTCACATGAAGAAGGACGCTCTCATTGCAGACTTTGCATCGTATAATGTCGAGTTTGATGCTTCGTCCTACAAGAGCGCATTGGCTCATTTGAATAGCCGACTTGGTGAAGAGGTTCACCTCGATGCCATGGTCAATTCTCTTGAATGATACATAAGAAAATACAATAAGATTTCTGGAGCGGGTCATGCTGTATTGTAGTGGCATACAAAAATCAAGTCGCTTCAATTGACTTGTATATACATTAATCAAGTGAATAACTACCTGACAGTGGAACGAGTAGTATATATCTTATGAGACTGAGAAGATATCAACAGTTTAAGCCACACCAACCGCACTTCACCGAAAAACATGGAGTCATGTCTCCACACTACCTCAGCATATCGACAGAGAAATGAATTAATGACCAATACGAAATCTACCTCGCCCATGGACACATCAACTGACGAAGAATACGTCCCTGTTGTCCCCCTCTGTCAACTGCACGCTCTTATTCCCCCCAAGCGGCCATCTCGACCCCTACGCGCTTTCACGACGAAGTTGTCGCACGACAACAAGGACGTGTGACTCGTACGACGACGGCGCGTTGGGGGTGAATGTTTGTATGTCTTGTTTCTATTTGCAATGGATATTTGACTCTAAATAATTAGAACCAACTTCGAACATTGTACCCACATTTCGAGACGAAATGTGCTGTAGATCCTGGGTGCCCCCAAAAAATTAGGATTATGTACACCGCTCTATGTCAACGACATGGACCTCGCACTCCGATTCATGGGTTCGACAACCCCGTTCATTCTCGCGGACTATGTCGCTTGCGCGGTGGTGGAAAAGTGTGCGATTACGCTGGCTGCATGAAGTTGGAGCGCTACCTCGGTCTTTGTAATGCTTATAGCGTCCTGACACATTTTTGATGTCCAATTGGCAACAAAGCTACCAACACAAGCTTTGCCACTATAACTTTTCATTTCATTAGTATTCTAAGTTGAATACGACATCTTTACTCCTTTACGCGTGCATTGCAACTGAGGCGTTTGCAGAGGACACATCGTACAATTCATGGCGCGATAGAACGATGGGGAAGGGCACTTGAGCGTGCGATGATTGCAAAGTAGTCAGAATAGTTGTGCATAGTGCACACCACAAGCAGCGACACGCACTCGCTCGCTTAGCTGTCTGAATCCTGCAACATGAAACTCAAAACTGGCCATCCTTCTCAGCCTTGCACTAACGAGAAGGCCCGAATAATAGTTTTGTACTCCCTTTGTCCCAGAAAAACTTGCGTAGATCAGAAAGTGGTGTATCATTCCTTGAATAAAAGTATGTTCACTGTATAAGTTTATTCAACATATCCCATTTTCAAAGGTATAACGACCAGTGAAATCAAAGAAATTGAAAAACTCAGAATCAATCAAACGGGCAGATGTGACATTTTTGACAGTGATATTCGATTCCGCAGGGAAGTTTACCTCAGAAACCCTCTAAACGAGCCTACCAACATCACACAATATCTACAACATGCATCGGTATGAACTTACTCGCCGTCATCAAATCGAATTATATCAAATTCTATTGCAGCCATCACCTCGTTCATAGTTTTGTGTTACTCAGGGCAATTCGTTAAAGAATTGCGCCAGCTCGTCCATATATAGCACTTTTGCAAAGATCCTTTCCATGTCGGTACGGTCCATGGCATCCAGGTCGCTCTTGACACTGTCGAGGTATCCTGCGGGAACAGCAAGTTCTCAGGTAGGAATTCTTGGCGTACTTGTATGTCCTTGGCAAGTTGGAGGAGCTTGTAGTCATCGCCGTACTTCATCGTCTCGATCTTGCACGCCTGGAGCGTCAAGAACAAGAATGCACGGTCCTACCGCTCGAAGGGGTAGTCGTCCAATGCAACTTCTACGTTCTCCACCAGCTCATCCGCATTCCGAGCAGACGTTCGATGTTGTAGTACCTGATTGGCAGTTAAGAATCCCAGATCCAAGATGTTCACGTCAGGTGAGTTTGGCGATTGCGGCTCAATCGAAAACATCCAACCTGCGTTGTTATAGTTGGTGCAGGTTACCAGAAGTTTCGCATCTGACTGAGTGAAATGGGCTCGTGCGTTGTCGTGCTGGAGCATCACATATTGGTTGGGGCTGGGTTCCTTCGCGACAATCGAGGGCAATACCTTGTCTATCAAGAACGCTCGGTACACATCCTTGGCCGCGGTAACTGACTTCGATTTATAGGTGCCTGCGGTTTGAATGGCACTGTCTCGCTGGGCTTGAACGGACTCAACGAAGGGTCACGTCCCAATTTTACCGTCCCACCAATTTTCAGTGCTCTCAACGTAGCGTGGACAAGCCACAGCGCTGAGTAACATCACTTTTGTACTATACCTTTTCCACTTGCTCGTGCGTTGTGGCTCTTTCTCTCCAGGGACGAGGAAGTACTTACGCGTGGTTTTGGTAAGGTAAAATCACTTTTCGTCCAAGTGGACAAACTCCATCACGTCGTTCAGCTCCATGTTAGTCCGCACAATGTTCAAGGCAAATTTCATGCGGTGTTAATTGCTGTCT
>NW_008580161.1:406129-407508 GCF_000520115.1 Aphanomyces invadans
ACGTATGCATTGTCATTTCAGATATTGAGCGCAACGTAGTACGCTGAGCTAGCGGCACTTACAGTAGCTTAACCTACTTTGTTGTTCGTTGGTGTAGGTCATCATTCTACAGACCGTGCCCTTCTTTCTGCTTGCCACTGACACCTTCACGTTACCGTCGACAACTCCTTATTGCTTGTCCTGGCCGAACACACTGCGAATAGTAGAGTGGTGACAGCCGTACTTGTCCGCCAACACCTGTGCGATGCCGCTAGGCAATCGAGTCGAAGAGGTCTTTCTGATCTTGAGCAGGATCTTCTGAAGGATGGCCTCATGGTCTTCGTTCGTCTACGCTTGTTGACACGCATCATGAATGTTGGTCATAGATATTTCGTTAAAGTATGTAAAATTCGAGAGGAGCTTGGGTCAATGTTCCGGCGAACTCCCCCTCATTGACACATGAATTGGAAGCTCTTGGCGCGCTTCTTCATTTGCACCAACTTTGGGAAGGCAACAGACTAGTGTTTAAATGTAACTTGCAAACATACACTGTAGTGATGATTAGACATGTCTCCCCTCCGCAGAACCACGACAGTACTATTCTGTTCCACAAAAAATGTCTGGTACTTTTCACTTGATTAGTAAGTATGTACAGCGCCATTGAAACGTCTTGACATTTGTATACAACTCCAAAACAACATAAACGCTGAAAAATATTATTGTATGTTTTAGTGTCTCATTCAAGAGAATTGACCAAGGCATCGAGTGAACCTCCTCACCCAGTAGGCTATTCAAATGAGCCAAAGCGCTCTCGTAAGACGAGGCGTTAAACTCGACATTGCAAAGTCTGCAATGAGAGCATCGTGCTTCATGTGAGGGAGTTTATAACCATAAATTTATATCCGCATAAATCAATAATAAAATTGTATTTGAGAGATTTTCTTTGGTTGTTTGTGGAGAAATCAGCAGCATGGTCACCATCCCGACGCGAGAGGTTCGCTTGTCTCCACAGCCGTGATATCGTCGGCGAATGGCAGTGAAAATTCTGTGCAAGCTCGGTCAGAGCCCGTCGTGGCAGTATAACTCGCACCGCTACGTTTAACAGCATTTCATACACTGTGCGATGTTGAGGAAAGCTCAAGTGCTTACCGATGTCCAAAGACTCACGGCACTGCTTGGTGTGACGCGGGTCCCGGTGGAGATAGAGGGGGAATGTAGTGGTAGTGGGTGAGTGCAGGTAGTTGTGGAGTCGATAAAGTGTATAATAGAAAGGTTTCGGTAGAATCTTTTCCGTTTCCTGTTCCGCCTCCGAGGTTCGGAGCAGGAAACGAGGGGAAACTATTTTACAAGTTTCGGTGAATTCGTTTCCTTTCCCGATCGGTTGACATAAATACATCACT
>NW_008580161.1:419982-421074 GCF_000520115.1 Aphanomyces invadans
AATGTTTGCTTTGTTCTGGACAACTACCCCGATGCCAACGCCCTGCTGGACTTTCGCTTCGACGTTGCTGGAATCAAACCTCTCGGGTATCTACTTGGCCTCCCAGAAGTCATTGTAACAACCAACGAGTCACGAATTTGCCGCGACGAAGCCCTGTGTATATTGCTGAATCGACTAACCTTCCCACGGCGGTACCATGATATGGCTCGCATGTTTGGGCGCTCTCGGGGACGACTATGTGATATATTCCTGCATTTGATTCACAATCTGTTCGACCGGTGGAGTCCTATACTGTTCATGAACAAGAAACTGGTCAGTGCTCGCATGGATCACTACTGCCGAGCAATTTCCAACAAGGATCACCCCTTGTCAGTGTGTTTGGATTCATTGACAGCACAAAGCTCCAAACGTTGCGCATATCTGCTACTGGTGATGGCTCCAACTTGCAAAAGCAAGTATATATATAGTGATCATAAGCGTATACACTGCCTCAACTACCAAGCCATTTCGGCTCCAGATGGAGTATGCATTCACTTTTGGGGCCCGGTGGAAGGCTGTCGACATGACTCGGCCATCCTTGAAATGAGTAAAGTCTTGGATGTGTTTGCCCAGAACCCTGACATTTTTTAGTCGAAGTACATATACGGCGATCCAGCTTACGGCGTGTCGAAGTATATGTAATGATTGGGTCCCTTGGAGTCAGGTTGACACCCCAGCAACAACAATTTAACAAACCATGAGCAGCGTTCGACAATCCGTGGAATGGAACTTCAAGATCATGAAAACTCTGTGGCGTTTCATCACTTTCAAAAACCAGGAGAAGGTTATGCAATCACGAGTTGTGAAAATTGTTTGTGTTGCCATGCTCTTGACAAATTGTCATTGTTGCCATTTCCGCGGAAATCACATCAGTATGTACCCTCGGCGACACGGAATAAGACCCTCTTGACTTAAAATTGATTGGCTGCATTATCAACCAATGGTATGTCTCAAAATGCGCAAAAAACCTTTGACATTTTGAATAAGACTTGAAAGAATATTAGATTTGAAGGGGTGTAGATTGGTTGAAAATTCACAAAATTTGCACGATAG
>NW_008580161.1:421174-422916 GCF_000520115.1 Aphanomyces invadans
AACCAGTTTATATTAAACAAAGTATACAGAACTGCATATAAGTTAAGTAATGACACCTCTCGTATCCGACGCCTGTTTTCGAAAATATGTGCGGTGTGCTGAAGCTTTCGTAATTCTCCATTTACTACAGAAAAGATCTCGCCATAATGAGTAATAATAACTGTTGAGGTCACTTTACTAAGACGTGTTAAAACAAAAGATGAAATCTCGTAGGCATTGTGTGGAGTGGTGGCAGACAAGCGCCAAGGCAACATCCTACTGACGCAGTCGGCAGCAAACAGAGTAGTAAATGCGGTCGCCTGCAGGGGCGGTCGGCGGAAGACACTGCTATGGTATCGTGCAGGCAGGCATTTTCTTTAACGGTGCACTTGTGTCACTCCTGCATGATATTTACCACACACTTCTTGTTGCATGCGGAGAACGGTGTGTCCATGCGGGGGGCGGTATGTCCGCGTGGGGAACGGAGTGTACAGGCGGGGGACGTGGTAACGGATGGACCAAGATCAAAACGCTGTTCAACCAACAGGTACTACTCTGTTCCACAAAATTTGTCATGTTGTACTATTGATTGGTGGCATTTTTCTAATAATACTCCGATTGAGTGTTTGATTGGCGTTCTGGAAAGCGCAAGATCTCTGCTTTGATTAGGTTGTTTATAGAACTTTCCAGCCACTTTGGTTGTTGAGATATTGCGTCGCAAAACTTCCCCTTCATGGACATTTATTGCAAAATGATCCACCAGTACTTCATCCCACAGTTCATCGGAAACACAGCACGTCCTGCACACACCTATCCACTACATGCTTCATCGTTCACCGCGGTGAACCGCTGATGCTCCTGTCGCCGTCCGGGACCTCGCGGGAGTGCGCAAACACCTGAGCTTCGCCCATCGCCGCACGGCATACGAAACGCTGCTTAGCGTCGCTGTTGACGGTGTGCTGCCACGTGGTGCTCTCACCGAGCTTGCACAGATGTTTCTCTGTCATCCGCGAACGATAACACGTCTGTGAACGCACGCGCGTCTCTCGCTCCGCGACGGCCGTGCCGCCGATGTAGCCACAAAAACTAATGGTAATTCTCTCAAACCTGATATACATCGGTTTACGCAATTATTGATATAAGAGGATGTACTTTTCTTGGGAATTCTGGACGCCATGCGCTCCGAACAAGCGACGAAATTGAAGCTGCCATAGGAAACGTGCCTCAAATGCAACTGCAGACCTTGCCCTCTCTGTCAGCTGAGTGTGGAATCCCTATGACGACGATCTTTCGCCACATGACTAAGAATTCTCGCTTCAGGGCGGTGCCCAACCACGTCAAGCCCTATCTCACCCCTGCGAACGTCGAAGAACGGCTCAAGTTCGCCATGTCCTTCGTTCGGTCTTTGCCAAATGGGCGCCATCTTTTCGACGACATGCACGACTATGTGCCTGTTGACGAGAAGTGGTTCTACATGACGAAGGTAAATCGCAGATAATATGTATATGACGACGAAGAGGTGGTGGGTTAAAAAAGGTTGTCCCCGCCATCCAGGAAAAGTTTCCTAGATGTGGTGGTCGGAGCTTATTGTTGCTGTAGAAAATGCGTTCTCTGAGTTGCCGACTGACACGCTTACAAAGATTTTTGTAACTCTTCAAAAAGTTATGGAATTGTCCATTGAAATACATACATGGCAGCAACGAGTGTAAGCTTCATCACATGAAGAAGGACGCTCTCATTGCAGACTTTGCATCGTATAATGT
>NW_008580161.1:431424-432736 GCF_000520115.1 Aphanomyces invadans
CGTTCCATGTTGGTACGGTCCATGGCATCCAGCCGTAGGTATCCTGCGGGCACAGCAAATTCTCAGGTAGGAAACCTTGGCATACGTGTATGTCCTTGGCAAGTTGGAGCAGCTTGAAGACACTGTCGTTGTTCATCGTCTCGATCATGCACGGCTGGAACGTCAAGAACAAGATGCACGGTCCTACCGCTAGAAGGGGTAGTCGTCCAATGCAACTTCAACGTTCTCCAAGAGCTCATCCGCATTGCGAGCAGACATTCGATGTTGTAGTGACTGATTGGCAGTGAAGAATCCCAGATCCAAGATGTTCACGTCAGGTGAGTTTGGCGGTTGCGGCTCAATCGAAAACATCCAACCCGCGTTGTTATAGTTGGTGAAGGTGACCAGAAGTTTCGCGTCTAACGGAGTGAAATGGGCTCATGCGTTGTCGTCCTGGAGCATCACATGTCGGTGGGGGCTGGGCTCCTTCGCGACAATCGAGGGCAAGACCTTGTCTATCAGGAACGCTCGGTACACATCCTTTGCCACGGTAACTGACTTCAATTCATAGGTGCCTGCAGCTCGAAAGGCACTGTCTCGCTGGTCTTGAACGGACTCAACGAAGGGCCACGTTCCAATTTTACCGTCCCACCAATTTTCAGTGCTGTCAATGTAACGTGGACAAGCCACAGCGCTGATTAACATCACTTTTGTAATATAACTTTTCCACTTGCTCGTGCGTTGTGGCTCTTTCTCTCCTGGGACGAGGAAGTACTTACGCGTGGTTTTGTTAAGTTAAAGTCACTTTTCGTGCAAGTGGACAAACTGCATCACGTGGTTCAGCTCCATGTTCGACCGCACAATGTTCAAGGCAAATTTCATGCGGTGATATTTGCTGTCTTCGGTTCAAAAGAGGACGGATTGCAGTAGAGTGCCAACGCAAGTCACTCAACTTTAGGTAGCGATGTAAAGATCCGCGGATTATTTGTAGAGAGAATATAGGTGTGCTTACAGTATGCTATTGTGGGGCTTAACGCTGTTCCATGGTCGAGTCGCAATCAGGCGTAACAACAACGTTTCTGAATATGATGCTTGATCATTCCAAACGTAAGTACTCGATCTCACCTGCGGCCAAGATTCAAGTTACCAGCTAATATTTGTGAACTATCAATCAAATCTTTGGAATCTATTCTTTCCTAGAGAGAATGTAGGTGTGTTTATGCTACTGTAGCAATATTGAACACGTTGAAAACGTATGCACTGTCATTTCAGATATTGGCTTGATTTCGCTACAAGATATTTCCTGTGAACTTTCCCTGTGGAAAATCAATCT
>NW_008580161.1:442238-443740 GCF_000520115.1 Aphanomyces invadans
AGCGGAGGTAGTTCACCAGGTGTGCCATTGTGATGGGCCGTTCTTCACGTCGGAGGTCCCGGCAGAAGATCGTCAGTCCATGTGGGTCCGGAAGCTTCGTTTGGCCGCCGGCACCGGGTAAGCTTTTGCGCGTTGTCTTGGGTCCTTGATAGTTCTTGAGCTTGTCGACATTCTTCTTCCAAGTTTTGATCGTGTCCTCAGAGTAGCCCGAGATTTTGCTTGCCTCTTGCACACTCTTGCCATCCACCGAGCTGACAATGTCGATCTTGACTTGTAGCGGCGGCCTGAGGCGGCGCTTGACCTCGTTGGTTGACATGCAAGATGTATTCACTTATACAGGTACTGAATTTGAATTTTTGAATTTATTTTAGCCAATCAAAGGAATATCTACTTTTTATTGGTTGAAATTAGCCTATTTATTTGAGAAATCCGGAGGGTCTTATTCCGTGTCGCCGAGGGTACAAACAAACTTTACTTTGATTTGATGCCACCAAGTCTCGAAGAATACCTTCATAATGTGGAGGTAGCTACAGTGTAAAATCAATTCGATTTTGAAATGTATATCTTTTTACAACTTCTTCACCAAAGCGCTAAGAAGAGTTGTCATTGTTGTCTGCAGCATTTGAATTTGTTGTGCCTGAATCTCGCGGTCCTTGTTTCGCTCTTCAGCTTGAAATTCGCGCTCCTTTTTGCGTTCTTCCATTTCTTTTTCAAACATAAACTTGCGTAGATCGAGCTCGTTTTTGCCACCTTCGTTCATCAACGCAGGTACCTTTCGCAATCTTCCACCTTCCGTCGATGCACTTTCGTCGTCGAAGTCCTTCGCAAATCTTACTTGCGCCTTCTTGCCGTCGAACTTGGGACGGTCAAATTCACCAGTGCTGATGAGGTTTCGGGCAACAGAGTCCCAATCCGACATGATTGGGACCACGCCGAGCAAGGTAAGGCATGTCGACCATGACCTGGGTCAAAAGGAGGACGTCTTCTCTCTCCATGAACTGGCTGCGTTTAGATGGCGTGGACATTTGCCGTCGGAAAGGGAAAAGATTGTATTCTGATCGGTGTCCCCGGAAAAGAAATTTTAATCAAGTTTGACGAGTTCTTTTGAGCTCTTCTGGAGGTATTTCAAAACATGCGGTGGGAGGCGGAACAGGAAACGGAAAGATTCTACCGAAACCTTTCTAATGAAGTGCTGGTGTAGATTTTTCTAACAGAGATGAATGCCCCACCAGTTTTGCCGCGCGATATCTCAACAACCAAAATGGCTGGAAAGTTCTGCAAACTACCCAATCATAGCAGAGATCTTGCGCGTTCCTATGCGCCAATCAGACACCCAAACGGGATCCTATTTGAAGAATGCCACCAATCAAAATATGGGACGAATTTTGTGAAACACAGTACGTAGTAATAGAGACTTTTAGCAAGTCCGGAATTTCACCAGTTTACAGACTATTGACTTCCTTCGATTTTGTTGAAGTCTGAAGTGCGAAGTCTGATGAATT
>NW_008580161.1:443840-449018 GCF_000520115.1 Aphanomyces invadans
GATGATTTGATGGCAGCATTCAAGGACACAGTGAAGTCCTTGCGCGCGTCTGGTACTGAGGAAGAATACAATGAAAGAGAACAGCTCATCCAAGAGTCGGATATGGTTGCTCCATGTGAATGTATCATGACTGAATCAAGGTTGTAGATGGACACAGCATACAAGACAAAAAGGCACTTAAGGAAGAGAAGAACAAGAAGATCGACAAACGCAAAAAAGAGGGTCTCATGTTGCGTGAAGCCGCCCTAATGACAATGAAGCGTAAGTCAGATGTGCTTGAATAGGAGGACGAGGTATCGCCCTCGAAGGTCAAGGAACCAAGACCATCGTCAGCTCTTAAGGATGCTGCGTCTGCAGTTTTCGACATTATGTCGATGATTGATGCCTCAAATGAATTCAAGCGAGCCGAGATCGACGCCAAATGTGAGTCGAACGCCCTTATGCAGAGTAAAGTGGAGTGGGAAGATTGGCGATATCTCCTGGACAAAGCAGAACGAGAAGCTCGTTTTGCACTGGAGGAACAAGAGCGCCAATCACAACTTCAGTATATGCAGAGCACTATTGACTTGCTTCGTAGCTTGGCCAAAAAGCTGTCCGAGAATTTACAACACGATATCTTTTTATGTTGTATTCTTGGCGCTTTGCAAATATTCTTGAACTGACGGCGGGGCAACGTTGAAGTACATAGAAATCTGGTTGCCACCTTTCATGCATGTGTGAATATTCGTGAGAAGTACAGCGACAGCGTACTGCACACCAACCGCTATCAACCACAGATTTTGATTTCCATTGTAGACGACAAATGTCCACATGTTTCGAACAATGACGAAACCCCACTCCACACTCACACGCACAACACTCATCTGACGATTGAATTGAGCTTGGTCCTCCGAGAGCAAAGCCCCTTTATACCCCGAGATAATTACATTATTGATCCCGTAAGATGGATCTCTGTAAAAAACATACCGGGATTCGTTGTGGAAAGTTTATCCCGCAACTCTTCCACGAAATTGCTTTTGGCCAAGAGAAATGCATCATGTCGCGATCCAGGCTCGGGACCGTACAAGTGCACTATGATTCCGTCTGGGGCGGTTACAGCTTGGTACTTTAATGCATGTTTACGCTACAAAACTCTGTCACCAAAAGTTGGAATGTCGTGAACTGACCTTGTGTCCGTTAAACGCCGCTCTTTGGACTCTCTTGTCAGGCCGACAAATCTCGCGAACCGTACCATCGATAAAGCCAATGCATGTCGTCAGTGGGGCTCCAGCGCGATGAATGGCGTCGCCACACGTTTTCATCCATTGCGAGTTGAGGCGTCTATGGTCCCAGTGGAGCAAGGTGGAATACTTGTTGTATATGTGGAACATGACTGTGTTTGAAATGCATGAGAGGGCTTCGTGGCTTCGGCCAACCGTTTCTGTCATAGTACCGAGTCGATGAGGCCATGCCAAGCGATTCAGGAGGATGCACAGAGACTCAAGAGCAGTTGCTCGGTGTCTATTCGGGGTAATTATTGGGTCGGGGATGCAGAGCAGGTTGACAAGCTCGGGTATTTCGCTCTTCCCGAACCGGAACTTGAACGCACAGTCGGCTTCTGTCTGTGAAGCGAAGTTAAACCGGCAGGAAGGGATGCTTATGACACGAGTTGACTGGGCTAGGTGCACAAAAAGAGCAGCCGCTAGTGGCAACAGGAGGGCAATCTCGTCACTCATTCTCAACTCAGTACAACCAAATTTTACTGTCCACAAAAATATTCCTGTGAGACTTTTTGTAAATTCTTGCAGGGAAAATCGTGTGGATTCAACTTGCGAAATCACTCTATTGAGCGCAACGTAGTACGCTGAGCTAGCGGCACTTACAGTAGCTTAATCTTTTTTGTTGTTCATTGGTGTAGGTCAGCTTTCTACGGACCGTGCACTTCTTTCTGCTTGCCACTGACACCTTCATGTTGCCGTCGACAACTCCTTACTGCTTGTCCTGGCCGAACACTCTGCGGATGGTAGAGTTTTGACAGCCGTCCTTGTCCGCCAACACCTGTGCAATGCCGCTAGGCAATCGAGTCGAGGAGGTCTTTTTGATATTGAGCAGGATGTCCTGAAGGATGGCCTCATGGTCTTCGTTCGTCTACGCTTGCTGACTCGCATACTGAATGTTGGTCATAGATATTTGGTTAAAGTATGTAAAATTCGAGAGGGGCTTGGGTCAATGTTCCGGCGAACTCCCCCTTTTTGACACATGAATTGGCAGCTCTTGACTCGCTTTTTCATTGAATTTTTTTGTGTCTCATTCAAGAAAATTGACCAAGGCATCGTGTGAACCTCCTCACCCAGTAGGCTATTCAAATGAGCTAAAGCGCTCTCGTAAGACGAGGCGTTAAACTCGACATTGCAAAGTCTGCAATGAGAGCATCGTGTTTCATGTGAGGGGGTTTATAATCATTGCTACCATGTATTTCAATGAACAATTCCATTACTTTGAAGAGTTACGAAAGCCTTTACAGGCGTGTATCGGCAACTCATAGAACGAGTTTCTACAGCAACAATATGCTTTTCAATGGTTCGAGTGCACTTTTGGTACTGCAGGCTTTGATTATGTTAAAGAATCCTTAGTCTAACAATTGAAATCGGGGCTGTTCGGCGGCAGGTTCGCAACTTCAATTCCGCTAGCTCCTTTTGCACGAAGCATATCAGGGGAAACCCCACGTCCTGAGTTTTCTACAAACGTATACCCCATAAATTTATAACTGCATAAATCAATAGTAATTTTGGAGTCGATGAATTGTATAATGAAGATTTTCCTGACACAGATGAATGCCCACCAGTTTTGCCGCGTGATATCGCAACAACCAAAATGGCTGGAAGAACTGCAAACTACCCAATCATACCAGAGATCTTGCGCGTTCCTACGCGCCAATCAGACACCCAAACGGGGTCCTATTAGATGAATACCACCAATCAAAAGTGGAATGTGACGAATGTTGTGGAACGCAGTAGTAGTGGGATGGTCTCACAAGTGGGATCAATTACGCAATAGGTGTGATAGCATAATTATATTTCTGCCACTGTATTCTACTAGTAGGTGACAATTGCAAATAATCTCGATGGGTTGTACTTCAAAAACAAATTTACCTGAAGTGACAAAAGCATTCAAATACACAACGCGCGCGATGAAGGTGAACGCGGACTTGTCTCTTGCCGCCGTCGTACACCACGATGATATCAATTACGTTTCGTCGCCATCGCAAGGGGTCTTCCGTGGTATGCTCGATCGAGACGGCGACGAAGTGGCACTTGCTACTACCCTGGTTCGGTACGCCCCGAACTCGTCGTTCCCGCCACACAAGCATGGCGCGGGCGAAGAATTCCTCGTCCTGGAGGGCACGTTTAACGACGAGCATGGAGCGTATCCTGCTGGAACTTATGTTCGAAATGAAGTAGGTCGAAAGCTTGCATGACCCGCTGCCATGCATGCACCTGACTGCTCTGAACGAGTATGATTCTAGATTGGATCGGTGCATGCCCCTTCCATTGGCAGCGACGGGTGTCTCATCTTGGTCAAGTTGCGTTGGATGGTCCCAGACGACACGCACGTCGTCGTGCATGATACGGCTTCCGCGTCGGCAAAGCACTGGACGGCCTTGTCGGTGGGGGGCAACGTTCGCTCTTTGTACCACAACCCGTCGACAGGAGAACATGCGTGGTTTGCCGTGCTCGGTGCTGGGGCTCGCGTGGAGAGTCTGGATGGATTTGAAGGCGGCGAAGAGGTCTTTGTGGTTGCCGGGACCGTGACAGCTCTGTACGCGGGCACGTCAACGCAATTGCTCAAGTACTCGTGGCTGCGGCTCCCGCCTTCAGCACAAGGTGGCAGCGTCGATTCGTCCACGAAGACCGTGTTTCACAACACGAGTACGTCCGAAACACACCTGTTCATCAAGACTGGCCATCTGCGTCGATTTGTTTGCAGCTTAACGGCTGGTAGTTAGGGCTAAGCCCAGGCCGTGAAAAGAAACTCGTATAGATTCCAACGTAATGCCGAGTTGGGATCAAAGATGAGGATCCATGTACAATTGCTCATCGTGGCTTGTACTGTGGCTCGAATCGGTCGTCTATACTGAGAGTTGGGAGCAACCTCAGCGTACTACTTCCTTGGAAGTGGCGCTCAAGTGGTCTCTGCGAAACAGGACACAACTCCATCCACAACGTTGTCCTCGATCAGCTTCGCGTGAATTCGGCCATCGCCAATGCACGACGAAGTAGCGAAGCCCCCTCTCTCCACCTCTTTGTTACTGGTTGTGCGTTGTGTTGTACACTTGACTTTTCACGGCAAAGTTGATGGTTTGCGTAGAACTGCCCGTGCGGCGGAGATACCACTAGTTTGTCTCGCGTTGGAGGTGGACGTGGCAGGCGAGAATGCGCTTGCCGTGGGTGCATCGCCGTGGTGCCGGGATTTGGTGTGGAGAGCTGTGCTGGCGTCGAATAGGAATGAGTTTCACTAGCAACAGTGATTCATCGTTGGTCTGCTTGCATGGCTTGTGCAATTGTTGGGGAGGGCAGCCTAGTGGACTGGCAGTAAAGCAATATGGGGCAGTTGTGCGCCAACATGCGTGGTTCGTGTTAGCGACTACGGGTAGGTGCGGACTACATCGTGGCGAAGAGCATCTAACTAGAGGTTGCGGCGATCATGGAGGGATAGCAGAGAGCAAGTTCGTCACATGTAGCTGCTTGTATGGGTCGTGCTGCAGTTCCGCCGGGCTTCGTGCATACCCACGAGGGGTGAATGGGATTCATTAGGGCGGCACATGGGGAAAAGGGTCACAGGCAACAACCCAGAGTGAGCTAGTGGTGGCAGCAGTCCATAAAACAGTGCGTCGTCGTGAACGACAGCCGAGGCTTATCGGCAGTGTGGTTGTGTCTTTTGCGTGATAGATTTGCCAGATACGTATGTTGTCCGAGACTGGTGGAGTACGCTATCCAAGGATTGCCTTGCCGTGCAACCAAATGTTTCGACCAAATACTCACACAGAACTAGTTCAAACTACAGGGCGTGACGGTCATCATGCCATATGCGCGCGTCACCTCAGACACTATTCCAAATTTGTGATCATGAAGGTTAGTGCCGATCTGAGAGCCCGAGCTGTCGTCCATTTCGACGACATCACACTCGTTCCATTCCCTA
>NW_008580161.1:452753-485356 GCF_000520115.1 Aphanomyces invadans
CAAGGTGGCAGCGTCGATTCGTCCACGAAGACCGTGTTTCACAACACGAGTACGTCCGAAACACACCTGTTCATCAAGACTGTGCACCTCAGTTGCTATGACCCACAATAAACTTCCCAGCTAGTGCGGGTGGGGGTCTCGCGGCTCACGAGGATGGCGAGCCATGCCACTTGAACGAATACACTGTGTAGCGGTTACATATCTGGAACGGTTGTAACTCCTTGAAGGGGCGCGTGGCCTTTGCCACCATCGGGTATTTGGAGGAAATATCCATCCATCCTCGGTTTTCAGGCAGTTAAATGCCACGTCGGTTCATCCATCCGGATAATGTATCCGGTAACGAATAACTATATCTTGGGACCAACAGTCACCAAAAGCTAAAACCTGCGTAAGTGCAACGACTGCTTGCCGTTCGCACACCCAGTGACTCTCCACCACACGACGCCGAACGATGCCACGAGAAAGCTTCACACCAGACGACGTGTTGGAATTGGAAGCGCCGACAAAGTGTACGAGCAGGACGTACCGTCGACGGTTGTTGGGCCTAACGTAGGTGTCTCTAGCGTTCCTGTGCCCCATGAGCGCCAACGTGTACGGCATCGACTTTCTCAAGTTTCAGATCAGCGATTACGAAAGCAAGCGAAAGATTTTTCAAGTAAATTCGACGAATGCGCCAGCAATAGACACTCACGTGTTGTAGGTGGGTCGGGACTGCCCAAATTCCCGCGCCGCGCCCAAAGTGGACTACTCGCAACCGCTCGACGAAGATTCGTTCCGCAAAATCCGCTACGAGTTTTCGGAAGACGTCCTGCGATTGCCAGCGATCATGACATCGCTCGAGTTTAGCGTAGGGGCAAAGGAAGTGCATGGATTTCGCATGATCGAACGGCACTACTTTCGGGATGAGCTGGTCAAGTCGTACGACTTTACTTTTGGATTTTGCATCCCGAGCAGCACCAACACGTGGGATGCTATCTATTCGGTCCCAGCCCTTGACGAAGAGCTCATCCAAGACATGGTGGCGAACCCGTACGCGACCGTGTCAGACAGCTTTTACTTTGTCGGCGACGAGCTCATCATGCATAACAAGGCCGAGTACAAATACATCCTCGAAGACCGCGCGCAGTCGAAGCGATCGTACTACGACAGCGACGACGAAGGCGACGCAAAAGGTAGCAAGGGTGTCGGGGCGGCGGGCGCCAAAGAAAGCAAGGAGTCCAAGGATGCCAAATGGTCCAAAGAAGACGACTACGATGAATAACGATTCACCATTATCGATAGCTGCTGCTTTGTCTTCCTGCTCCAACTCGTACGACACCATCCGAATGTGTTTATAACTTTGCTAAATAGCCGTCACATTTCGTGGGCACACGAGAAATGCATCGTGTTTTGACAAGATGTCATGTGCTCTGCCGAATTCAAGGTGGAGTAATGATCTTGGTAGGGAATACACGACTTATTGTACACCGTTTCGAACTGCTCAATTCATTGTGGTGGCACTTTCGTCGATCAAAGCGACGTCCATCTGACAATGCAAACAGAGACAATCGAGGCCAAATCGGTCTCGAAGCGACGCCCGTTTCGCAATGCGGCTTTCGATTGTCGCGCATTCTTCGTCGGGAGTGTCCGCGCCGTCGTAGAATGTACAGATCTCTTCGCCAACTTGAATGTCCCGCCTTGCATACAGTTTGCGATATGGTCCTGCTTCGCGCTTGACCCATGCGTTGGGAATGCACGAGTGATTCAGAATCGACAGAATCGGTCCATGCACTGCAACTGTTTCCGATGCATTTGATGCTGTGAGCGTATACCCGAATTGACTCAGTCGGTTTTGTCGAGCAAGCTCCTTGAACGTGACAAACTGAGCCTTTTCCATCACGATGAGTTCTCCTCGATGAAATGCCTTTGTGGCAAACAAACCGTTGCCGCATCGTTCTGTCTTGCGCATGTCAACGCAGGGATTTGCCACAGCGACACACACAGGTTTGTGTGCTTTCCATACATGACGCTGGCACGCGGCGTTGCAGAAGTAAGCAAGTTTGCACTGGCCGCAAAGAAGAAGCTTGGAGCATTGCCGGTGGCACGCAGCGCACGTCTGGAGTGACCTCGTGGAATCGCCCATGAAATCACACCATTTCACCTCACGCAAAAATATGTGTGGTATCCGGACGCTTGGATTTTTATTCGGATTAGATCCAATACCGACGACCAATTTAAATACCTAGGAGAATTTATGGCCGATGGATCGCCAATCTATTTTTACGAAATCTTCAAGAGCCGCGGCCGGCTGGAGCTGCGTCCGATCACCGCCGAGGCCACCCACGCGTCACAACCACCGCACCTCAACTCTCCCGCCGGTGCATGGGTAGAACCCTTCGTAGACACATATAGCGTCGATCATCTCAACAATGAAAGATCGCCCCGAAAGCCAAGAGAGCCCAGTCGTCGTGGATGATGCAAACCAAGACGATACCGCCACGAACGTTCAACATCCCCCCGGCGGGAGTGGAGGTGATAGCTACGACTCGGAGGAGAAGTTAGGAGCTGTCCATCCGTGGCGACAATTCGTGGACCATCGAAAAGGCGACGACGCCACGCCGTTCTACCATAGCGGGCGTATCAAACGTCTCCGTCCGGCGTCGCAAGAAACGTTATCGCCACTGACACTGACGCCCCGCGCCCCTTCTCGACGAGACGGTCGATCCCGCGTGAATTCTATGGACGATCCCACGACGTTCGACGAGAAGCTACGTCAACCTATGTCCCGACGATTCAGCGAAATGCCCAAGTCTTCTGCCCCTTCCATGTCCGACTTGATACCGCTGGACAACGCATCATCGTCGTCTGTGCCTTCGTCAAAGGCATTGTCTGGGGGCCGGCCGTATCTGTACGAGTTCAACCTGTGGAAAAAGCCCGCGGCCCGCGTCATCGAGCGGCGCGGGGCCAGCGGCGACAACCGTAAGTTTGGCCCATTGCCGCATCTGCATGTATCCCTTCAGATAGCAGATTGGCATGGTCGTCCCGTCTCAAGCATCAGATCTGATTCTTTCCCGTGGATCGGATCCCATGCACACTGTCTGATTCGTTCGTACATTGATCTGATACGCTGTGGCAGACAACCACGAAGCCGCGGGCCATCCATGCGACGTCGAGGCGCCGCACCAACATGCGTGGGAAAAGAAAACGAGTCTCAAGGGGAGCCTTGCGCGCCTTGTGCTGACGAATCCAAACAATCATGACAACAACAACGATAACGACGTGGCCGCCTCACCCTTCCATACCCTCCATCGGAAGCCACGGTCCGCCTCCATGCAGGATGACATGTGCGAATGTGAGCTCACGCGGTCCAACTCACCGGATTTCAAGTATCTTCATCGGTTCTTTGGCGACGGGTATGCATCGTGTCCCAGTTCACGTGATCGTCTCATGCGTATGCCCCAAGGCGAGGCGACCGACCGACGCGAATCAAGTGGAAGCGCGGTGAGCTAATTGGAGAAGGCACGTTTGGCAAGGTGTACAAAGCCCTCAACTCGTGCACTGGCGAATTGTTTGCCGTCAAGCAGATCGAAGTGCCGCGGGACAAAAAGCACGAAAACGAGTCCAAGATGTTGGCGAAACTGGGCGAAGAGATCGCGCTGATGAAGGACTTGCGTCACGAACATATCGTGCGATACCAAGGAACCGACCGCGACGCCCACTTCTTCTACATCTTCATGGAGTACGTGCCAGGCGGGTCGATTGCAAGGTATTGATACAACTTTCGCGATGTGGTCGGCTGATGCCCTGTCGCAGCATGCTGGCTCAGTACGACGTGTTCAATTTGGATTTGATACGAAAGTTTACGCGGCAAATTCTCCTTGGTGTCGAATACCTGCATAGCAAGAGCATCATTCATCGCGACGTGAAAGGTACCGCGGCTTTCATCGAGTGTCAGAGTTGATTCGCTGTAGGCGCGAATGTGCTGGTGAATGAGCAAGGGGTAGCCAAGCTAGCCGACTTTGGGTGCTCCAAGCAACTGTCATCGGTGAAAACTACGAGCATGGAAGAGAGTTTGCGGTCCATTCGAGGCTCTGTACCATGGATGGCGCCAGAAGGTGCGATTTATTGCATCGATGCGTCTCCATCTGACGATGTGTTGCGCGCGATAGTTGTCAAGCAATCCGGTCATGACTTCAAAGCAGATATCTGGAGCGTCGGAGCCACAGTAATCGAAATGGCGACCGCAAAGCACCCGTGGCCAGCAAATACGAATCATCTTTCAGTCATGTTCCACCTTGCTATCAATCCAACGGGTCCACCGATTCCGGACTGGTTGCCCGATGTTGTCAAATCCTTCCTTCAACGGTGTTTCTGCATCGATCCAAACGGTGAGTCCTGTACCGTTGCACGAGAAATTGATTAAGCTGCGGTTGTCTTCCACTCTGGTCCATCCTGATCCTCACGCTTCTCTTCCAGAGCGAGCGACGGCGACGGAGCTGCTGCAGCACGACTTTCTCTTGGTCTCGTGAGGAGAAAGAGACAAGCGCGCCATTCTGGAATTTCGAGAATGGGTCGCGCGCCCCGGCGTTGATGTAGGATTGTGTTTTTCCATGGCTATTTAACTGGCAAATTTACTTCATGCTCGAAAATTCGCCAAATTTCTGCTACAGTAAAGTCGTCAATTTTTTTACAAAACCGATTTTGAGATATTTCATGCGTTGTATTTTTGCAAAGAATTCGTCGCTACTTGTAATAAATAGGTGAAACAGTTGATGAGCCACTCTCCTATGAATTCTATTTTGTCAAAAGAACATCCAATATCGGCCGTAAATTTATTCGGTATTGTCAACAAGGCACGTTCCGTAAAGTGGAAAGAAATCGTTTACGACATTACGCGTAGCAGCAGTACTCGAAAAATTTGGCGTCATGTAGCTTCAGAGCAGTGTGAGATCGGACCTTCGCAGTCATGTGGCTGTTAGGGAAGTTCGGTGAACAGCAGCAATTTCCATTGACCGTGGCATCCTATTGGTAGCGCTTGGATATTGTAATTTAACCGTCGTTAGTCTTTACACTGAATTAAATGGTAACTATGCAATGAGTCGACTTCTCCGTGTGGTGTGAAGTTTGACTTTCGCCTTCACATCGACGGTTGCAGCGAGCAAATACTCCGCATCGATTCTTGTTTTCGCCATCGTCCGCAACATCTGTATTAATTTGACACAATGTCACTTAACTCAGACATAGCAAGCCTTCTGGAAAATTTTACCTCACCGACGTCTGGAAAACGCCAGAATAATGCGATATAATTCCCAAATTGATACAATACCCCATCGGCAGTGATCCGGGGTGCCGTCAACGAGTTGTGACCTCAACTTCAAATTGCGATTCGCGCTGGCGCAAGATGATGCTTTCGCGACAGTTGGGACGGCGCGTGATGCCGCGACACATGATGGTGCTCCGTAGTTTCTCTGCAGGGGGCAACAATGCATGGGTGAACCCTGAGAATGTACCCAAGGGTGAGCACCTGAAGAAGTACGGCCGCGACTTGACCTTGGCCGCGCAAGACGGCAAGTTGGATCCAGTGATTGGTCGCGAAGACGAAATCCGTCGCGCGGTGCAGGTGCTATCTCGCAGGACGAAGAACAATCCGGTGCTGATTGGCGACCCTGGTGTCGGCAAGACAGCGATCGCTGAAGGGCTTGCCCAACGCATTGCATCTGGCGAAGTGCCGGAGAGCATGAAGAAGAAACACGTTGTCGCCCTCGACTTGGCGGCACTCGTTGCCGGTGCCAAGTTTCGCGGCGAATTTGAAGAGCGCTTGAAAGGGGTTTTGAAAGATGTCGAGGGGAGCGACGGCGAAGTTATCTTGTTTATCGACGAGCTGCATATGCTCATGGGAGCTGGTGGTGGCGACGGCAGCATGGACGCTGCTAACATGCTCAAGCCAGCATTGGCACGAGGGTCCTTGCATTGCATGGGCGCGACAACGCTGGACGAATACCGTACGTCAACCTTTTTGTGTGTTCTTCTCATCGGCCACTTTGGTCGCAGGAAAATACATTGAGAAAGACGCTGCGCTGGCACGGCGGTTCCAGTCCGTCTTGGTGACTGAGCCATCCGTTGAAGCAACGATTACAATTTTGCGAGGATTAAAGGAAAAGTACGAAGTGCATCATGGCGTGCGCATTGCTGATAGTGCCCTCGTCCAAGCCGCGACCCTGGCCCACCGGTAGTGTCCGTCCAAGACATCATGGGAGCGTCCTGATGATCTCGACTAGCTACATTTCAGATCGCAAAATGCCGGACAAGGCCATCGACCTCGTCGACGAAGCAGCGTCGCGTCTGCGCCTGGAGCAGGAGAGCAAGCCCGAGCCGATTGAGCAACTAGAACGCAAGATCATCATGCGCAAGATTGAGCAGGAAGCCCTAAGAAAGGAAACGGACGCGGCGTCCGCGAAACAGCGTCAAATCGTGCAACAGGACCTTGCAGCGATGGAGACAGAGCTCAAGGCGCTGATGGACGAGTGGAATGAAGAAAAGAACCGATTGCAGGGACTCAAAACGTCGAAGAAGCGGCTAGAAGAAGCCAGACGTGAGTTGGAAGCCGCCCAGCGTCATGGGTGCGTAGCATTTTTTTGATGGACCGCGGAGCTCACTCGACCGGCGAGTAGAAATTATGCCCGCGCAGGGGAGCTTATGCACAGCGTGATTCCTCAATTGGAACGCGAAGTCGAACACGACGATAGCCAGGACGAATCCGATACTGTGGAACCCAAGGGGTCAAAGCTGCTACTTGGTGATGCGGTCACGTCGGACCACATTGCAGCGGTCGTGGCGCGTGCCACAGGCATACCGGTCTCGAATCTCCTCTCTGGTATAGTGAACAGATGGGGGTGTTGTCGATGGCTAACGACACGAATGATGACGTGCAGGTGAAAAGAAGCGGCTGCTCTCGATGGAATCCCTCCTCGAGACACGTGTGGTGGGTCAGATGCCCGCTGTGAAGGCTGTCAGCGACTGCATTCGCATGGCCCGTGCCGGGCTTCACGCGCACAACCGTCCGTTGGGAGTGTTTTTGTTCTTGGGGCCAACAGGTAATGCCGCCACTTGCTTTTTCGACGGCTGGCGTATCGCTGGTCTGAATGTCGCTTGGATTGGGTTTGAAGAATTCTCACCGACTGGCGTAGGCGTGGGGAAGACTGAGTTGACTAAGGCACTGGGCGAGTTTTTATTTCAGGACGCGTCGGCCATGACGCGCATTGACATGTCGGAGTACATGGAAAAGCACACGGTGTCGCGGCTGATTGGCGCGCCACCGGGGTATATTGGGTACGAGGAAGGTACGTTGATGGAGTAGACGACGTCCTGGATGGTGAGAGGGGTGTGTTGTAGGCGGCACGCTGACGGAGGCGATTCGCCGTCGACCGTACCAAGTGGTGCTGTTTGACGAGTTTGAAAAGGCCCACCGCGATGTGTCCAACTTGCTGCTGCAAGTGTTTGACGAAGGACGGTTGACCGACTCGCAAGGCCGTCTCATTGACTTTCGCAACACGGTGATCATTTGCACGAGCAATTTGGGGTCGGAAGTGCTCGCGACGTTGCCCGAGGTAGGCCTCATCCAACGTGTCCACGATGCCGATAGTACATGTCGCAGGGTGTACCGAGTATTGACGCCGAAGACGACGTGATGGAGATTGTCCGTCGACATTACGCCCCCGAGTTTCTCAACCGCATCGACGAGATGGTGCTGTTTAACCGGTTGGGCCGCGAACAAATCCGAGCGATTGTCGACTTGCAGTTGCACGATATCCAGGCTCTGTTGGACGAACGTGACCTTGGTACGAACCATGGCTGTTTCCATCGTGATGCATGTTGATCCTGTCCTTTGTAGCACTCGACGTGACGGATGCCGCCAAGGAATGGCTCGCCGACGTTGGATACAGTCCAATGTACGGCGCACGCCCTCTGAAGCGACTCATCCACAAGCAGCTGCTCACGCCGCTTTCCAAGCAGATCCTCGTGGGAACTTACAAAGCCGGAGACAAGATTCACGTCGACCAGCCCAACTCTGCCGCCGACACGCTCGTGTTTTCCTGAGGCGGTGCTAGTTTATCTTTTTAAATGACGAGATTCTTGCCTCGGCGCACTATGATTGGCTAAAATGAACTGAATCACATTGCATACAGTGCGATTCCTGCGCTGTCATTGGCTATATTTCCGATTGTATCTACAGCTCAGGCCGATATACCTGATATTTGTATGCAGTTAAAATTTTCTTCCATTGAAATTCGCTTCAACGTTGATCAGTGTTGTCGTTTCGACCAAGAAGAGCAATGGACCTCGGCGACTTCGAGGCCATCGCGACGCCGCGCGAGCGCCAAAGCACGACGTCGTCAAACTCGAATGAATCCTTGCCGTTCATGGTGGCACTGGAAGAACCCCGTGAACACAAGAACGTTCTCCATGCGGTGAAGGACACATCGAGCATACTGTGGCAAGATCTGCTCCGTCGTGTGGCAAGGTCCGACGACGACAACGCGGCATCCTTGCGGAAGTCGACACGAGTTTGCACCCCGCTGCTGTGGAATCAGCAAAGCCGGGCGTACGTCATCCACTCTGTCAAACACTACACGTCGAACTTTCCCGAGTTCCAGCGGGAAATCTTCTGCGGTGTCGCCGTCATGTTGCTTCAAGCACCCGAAACCATTGCGTTCAGCTACGTCGCGGGCGTCGACCCTATCGTGGGCCTCTACGCCACTGCTTTCTTGGGCATCATCATCGGTGCATTCGGGGGTAAGGGATCAACGAAGTCGCCTAAACTCACGCCCCGCACGGCCAGGCACAGCGGGGATCGTTGCGGGGGCTGCAGGTGCGCTAGCTGTTGTCATGCCACCCATTACGAGCGGCACGGGCGTCCTCAAAGGTAACATACTTCGACAATAGCAAGCTAGACTCGACATCCTAGACCGGCCGTACGACGAGCGAATGCAGCATCTTTTCATGGCCGTCTTCTTCACGGGTGTGTCGTCCCGCATCCTCGATTCAACTCTAATGCGAGTATTCAGGCGTGTTTCAGTTTGCGTTTGGTCTGCTTGGCTTGACGCGATTTCTATCGATGGTGCCCAAGACCGCCATGATTGGATTCCTCAATGGTCTCTCCCTCGTCATGTTCTATGCCCAGCTGCCAACGTTCCAACAGTGCCCTCTATCAGTGCAACCAGACTTTCACACGTGCATGCGAGACGGCACGTTGGAGTGGATGGCTCCGCGCGACCCTAGGTTCGTACATACCACGCCACCCCAGCCTTAGCATTTCATGTTGTTGTAGCACTTGGACAACGGTCTTTCTCGTGGTACTGACCATGTTTATCATGCACGTCTTCCCGAAACTCCCCCGCATTGGCCACCTCGTTCCCCCGACGCTCGTCGTCGCGCTGGTCTGCGTCGGACTGGAATTTGGCGTCCACCGGCCCTTGTTGCACGCTCCCACTCGCACCATTCGCGACATTTCGCCCCTCTCCGACTCGTCCTTCCCGACCCCTCGTTGGCCATCCCTGGGCTCGTCCCCCAACTGGACGATCATCGTCACCACGAGCGCCAGTCTCTCGATCGTTGGCATTTTCGAATCGCTGCTGACGTTGCAAGTCGTGTGCGAACTCACGCAACGGCCCGTGACAAACGCAATGTGCCGCCAGGAAACCCTCGCGCAAGGGCTTGGGAACGTCGTGTGCGGCCTCTTTGGGGCCATGGGTGGGGCGTCCATGATCGGTCAGTCGACCGGAAGCATTCTCAACGGCGCGCGAGGTCGGCTGTCGGCCGTCGTCGGCGGCTTCGTCATGCTTGCCGTCGTCATGGGTGCTGGGCCAGTCGTGGAAGTCGTTCCAGTGGCGTGCTTGACGGGTGTTATGTTTATCATTTGCTACCACACGTTTTACTGGCCAACGTTTCGACTCTTGCTGCGGCTGCAGCTCGTCGACGTCGTGGGAATTGTCCTCGTCACGGCGTTGGCAGCGGCGATCAACTTGGCTGTTGCAGTGATTGGAGGTAACTATCTTCTTGTTGGAGAGTGCCTGCGATGGATTTTCACCCAGCCAATTCCAACCACGATGCCTTCTCTTTTTGTGCACGTTTGTGGGCATTCGCTCGTTCCCCTCGTTGGATATGACGTTCTCATTAGGCATTGTGTGGCACGCCCTGGTCCACGTGTGGCAGCACAGTCGACTGCTCACGCACACTACGTTCACCGAAGTCGAGCCCGACGGGACGGACATCAAGGTGTATGCATTCAAAGGGACGTTCCTCTTCAGCAGCGCGACAGCGTTTCGAGATGCGTTCGCATCCGTTCACGACGACCCGGCCACGGTACGATCTCAGTACGCGCTGCTTTCGCTGGCGCCGCTGTTGTGGCCGACACGCATCGGACCCGCGTTCTCGAGTGAATGGCTGGGGTTGACGGGGGCGAGTTGTAGGTTGTTGTGGACTTTGCGCAGTGTTTGATTGTGGATTTTTCGGCCGTCGCCGCGGTCCGTCAGGTTGCGTTGCGGTATCGCCAACTGGGAAAAAAGCTCGTCGTGCGACACCTGAACGACGAGTCGAAGCGGGAATTTACCAACGACCTGCCGTGGGTACACACGCACCACGTGACGGTGGCCCAACCCAACGACACGGACAGCTCAACCGTCCATGTGAAAGAGATCCCAGACGACAACGTCCGTGCGATCCGGTCGGAGGTCTAAAGGGCTCACGTAGGAAACAATGCGTGAAATTGACGGGTTACAATTGTCGATCAAGCGTTCGTTGGTGTGTGCATGATGCCCACGTCGTATTCAGGTGTCGATGTGGGGGCCAACGGCGTGGCTCGCCGTGCAATTCCATCCTTTTCGTTGAAGCTCGTACAGCTGCTCCTCCAAGATCGCGGTGAGCTCGATCGTGCTCTTGAGTACAAGCCGTAGGCCGTCTTGGATGTCTTTCTTGGACTGCATGCGAAGTTTGGCGTGTTTGGCACTGGACGATGTGCCGTTGTTGTAATCGGGCAGTGCTGCGGTGGCCGAGCTGGTTCCGTCCGTTCCCGCGCGCAGATGCACCAAGTCGGTTGCGACTCGGTCGAAATCAATCAGTGCAGTCGATCGGTCAAGGAACCAAGATGGTGTGGCGACGAAACGATGGACAGCATGTGGAAAAGGATATGGAAAGCATCCGCGGTCATCACACGCTCGTGCTGGTCGGGGCCTTCCACGACTTTGACTTGGAGAAAGTTGTCCCGATTCTAGACGTGGATACAGGTAAGCCAGGACAGGGCTCGGACAAGCGTTCGGCGTGCGACGACCTTAGTTTGCGAGTACACTTTCAATATGTTATGTCGCCGCATGAGCTTGTTCGCTTGGCCCTACGGACCACCATCATGTGGGTCATCACGCCAAGGTGGCAGGCGGAGCCGTTCGATCTTGACGGCAACTTTTCGCTCAAAGTCGGCTTTTTCTTGAAACAGCTCCATCTACACCATGACTCGACATGAGTCACGGCACTGGCGCCGATAATGGAGCGGGCGGTCGATCGATGAATACCGCAAAGTCGCGTTCACGGGCCCGCTTCTCCTTGGCGGCCTTCTTCAAATATGCTTTCGACACAGAGAGCTAGACAGGTGGTTTGTGTGAGATGACGGAACGAAATCGTGGCGTACGTTGCGATTTGATGGCGCAGAGACTGGCCGAAACCCTTGTGAGTTGCCTATAAAGCCAGTCATGATCCGTGGACGGCCAGGTGGATGGATCGATGCAAGCTCAATTGCAGACCTGGCGTAGTTCGTTTTTCCCTCGGGTCGTCTTGGTGGAGGCGAGCGTCCATGTTACTCGATGATGCTAGGATTGGGAGGCCATCAGCTTGTCAGAGAGGTTAACCAGGGAACAGAAGGAGGTCGGACTTGCCGGACGGGGCTTGGCACTTGTGGGCCGTGCAAGAGGTGCTTTGAGGCTGAGATTCGCCAACGACGCCTGAATTTCGGTGCTCGATCCACTTGCTGGTTGGAAACGTTTCAGGGGTGCTGTGCTTGGTCGACTGTGACCCCTAGCGCTCCAACTGCCCATGGCGTCGGTGGCTGCGTTGGCGGTCCTGGTGCAGCTCGTCAGCGCTTCTACAATACCCCTACGTCATTTCTTCCGACAACGCAAGTCTCCGCTCGTCGTACGAATTGTGTCTTCAGCTTCCGTCGCCGCAGACACGTCCTATATCGGCAATCTCGCAGTGAGTGGCATGAAGAGGAAGGGACTGCCATACATCCTGAATGTCATCGCCATGCATCGCAACACTCATTTGATGGCTACTGGACTCGGCCGTCGAAAGGTCGCGACGGTTTTCCCAACCTTCCCTTCAACTGTCCACTTTCATTCGAAGAGCTGGGTCGCTGTCACGGCACGCCCCACCATATACGATGCTAATGGACCGCCTCCCAGTCGACGGCTATACACAGATACCTCGCGCGCCATCCTTCTCGCGCCCGCCCTTCATGGGACGAATTCTGTGCGACTTCGATGTCGCGGCCAGGCACATGCTACTTTTCCCAGATATTTTATACAATTCAAGAAAAATGTTGATAGCGCGTTTTGATTGGATAAAAGTTCTGAATCGAATGGGTCCCTATGCTTGATGGCGATGGCATATTCATCAAATATTAGCCAATCGAATTGATTCGTCGTATTTTTATTTCGACATATCGGGATTTCCCGTCAGGGATCAGATTCTGGGGGGGGCACGCCGGCGATGGCTTCGTGCGACCAATTGCTGAAGTCTGGACACGGCTGTAATGTGTTCACACCACTTCCGCTTGGCTTGCCATGGCCACCACCGTTGCTCCGCTAGCTGCTGCCGCCACGGCGATCGCGATTGTTGAGGCCACCGAGGTCGGACCGAGCATCGACCATGATGCGATTCCCATCGCGGCGCTCGTCGATGACCGACCGACGTATCGCGTCGACTGGTGGATCAAGGCGTCCAAGTCGACGTTCTTCTCGAAAGCGGCGTCGTGGAAGTGGTGCCAAGTGGTCATTCTGGGCCAAACCCTGACCGTGTTTCACAAAGACGGTATCGTCGGTTCCTTTGCGACGCCAACGTCGGTTCTCGCCCCGAATGGCCACCAGTTGTACGTATTGTCTGGCCGGAACGGCGTCCAGCTCGAGCTGCATTGCCCCAGTAACACGGCCATCCAGAAACTTGTCGCGGTGTTTGGAGCATCCCAGGCTTCTGCCCACTGGACCCTGCCCTCTTCCTCCTCCGTTTTGGACGAGTTGGTCGATGTGGCCAAACTCATTGTGGAAGGCGCGAACGCGACGCCCAAGAAGCGAGCAGTTGTCCCCACCAAGTCCGCTGCGACAATCGCGCAAGTCCAAGCTTTTATGAATCGCCTCCAGGCAGTCTACACGGACGTGAGCGACGTCGCCGCGTCCAAGGAAGAGCTCTACAGAGCTGTTTTAAAGCTGGAAGCCGAGTACAAGGCAAACCCATCCACGCCGTCACCGCTTGTCGCGCTCGTCTTGGACGTGTACCCTGACCTGTCGATCGAGTCGATGGCATTCCAGCTGCCGATCACCGAGTGCCCGGTGTGCACGACCCATTTGCACTCGACGCAAACCCTCGACATCCACGTTGGTGGCAAGATGCTGCACTGCCGGTACTGCCACACCGTCATGTCGTACGAGACGTTCCAACTCGCCGACTTGGTCAAGAACCACCTCCCCAAAACCATCGAGTTTGAAGTGGGCATGTTTGGCAAATCCAAGCACGTCCTGCCGATGCCTGGCGTCCCCGGGGACGGAAAAATCAAAACGTACATGGAGACTCTGTGGAGCACGTTGACGTCGTTTTCCACCAAGGGCGGCGACAAGTGCCCGCGAAGTGTGTATTCGGACATCATGGCCCACATCAAGCAAGTGCTGTGTCGCACCGACTTGGTCCAGCACATGTACCGCCAACTCCTCTTCGTGTCGCACATTGTCGGCCATATCGAATACTGGACCGTCCCCATCGTCATTGAAGCGTCGATCCGTCGCTTTGAGCAGTTCCATCACTTGGCGCACCATGTCGTGCAAGTTGGAACGGGTGTCGCCTCCATCGACATTGTGCTGGTCGCGCAGACGCTGCAAGTCCACAACCAAGGGTCTGCGGCGTTGCCGCGCCAACTCGTGCTTCCCCGCGACCACGGCAGCCGCATGCTCAAAGTGCGACTCGCGGAAACTGCCGTGCTGTTCTATGAAGCGTACGGCGAGCCGTACTCGCCATCCGTGATGCTCGACCAGGCGCTCTGGCTGTCGACCAAAGTGTTCGTTCAGAGCGAAATGACACGATGGGAACGAGCGCATATCCAAGTCGCGTCCCATGACAGCCAGTTCCGTGGCGTGCAACAAGTTTACCCCGCTGGACGATTGCGCCACGCGGCAGACTTAGCCGATCGACCGGACGCCCACGAGGTCGCGGTTGCCGTCATCGGTGCCTTTGAACACGACGTGCGGGTCGGAAACGGCAGCAAGTTGCGTCTCGCGCTACCTGAGGACCCTTCGATTTTGTACGACATTCCGGGCGTCCAGCGCCACATGACCCAGTTCACGGCCTTACTCAAGTAGTGCGCGTGATCTCGAGGGGCCTCCCGAAAGGATTCCACGTCGTGCAGTTGCAAAGCTTCAAGCGTATGACTGTGTGAAGATATCGTTGAGTGTGTACAAGTTTTTCCTGAACAGCAGCAGCGGGTGTGTCCGATCGCTGCCATCAACTGGCGATCGACGGAAAACGACGACGGCATGTTGTGCAGCACCTAGAAATGATGATCCAGGCGCGCATCGTCCACGGCAAACATGGTCGAAGCATTGCATTTTGCTGGGTCAGGTGAGGGTCGCCTAGCTCTTGAGTCAACGAGGGGCATGCACTACAATCACGGGAAAAGCAGTCGATACTACGATACTACGAAGCGAGCCATCAGGGGCGCCATTCCGGCCTTGGCCAGTCGTTCTTTGACTTGCCAGTACGTGGCATACGTGCTGGCGAATGTCGATTCGAGGTATTCACTCGTCGACTTGGCGATCGACGACGCCACCGACGGCCTCGACGAGTCGCAAACCTTGGTTGTGAAGAGCTGGCCGCGCTAGTCGGGCGAGAGATAGCTTGCCGTGGTGACAGACATACGACTGCGTTCCATTTCTACAGAGTTGTCGGGCAGCTCGATCGAGTGAATCACGCTGTTGAGCAACATGTCTTTCGCTTGGACTTGGGTAAACTCGGTGTACTTTTTGCCGAGCGCGTGGTGCTGGAACCGTGGCAACGTGTCCAGGACCATGAGTTTCAAAATCGCCTCGCGAAACGCGTCAAAGACAGCAGGGTCGTGGTCGATGGCAGTCTCGAGGCCGAGGACGACCTGGCCCTTGCGATCTTTTGAAAATATCTTGTGGTAATGCTGGCGGAGGACGTCTGGGATGTTCGTCTCCATGGGGGCTCCGACGCTCATGTACGCCTTGTAGATCGAGTACGCGTCGCCGCCGCCGTTCATTCGAAACTCATACGCTGCCTTCCACGCCACAACGTTTTCATAGCTAAACTCGAGCCGAGCAAACGCGGAAAATGCCGCGTACCCATCGGGGGTGGCCAAGTAATCTTCAAGGACGGCCAGTTTGCTGCTGTGGTCTTCCGCCGACGTAAAGTGCACCGGGAGCTCGCGCCGCGAGTGCAGCAGTGGCCACACGATTTGACATGCCACAACAACTAACCCTGCAATCGGCAGGATGAAGTATCGGACCTTGTAGTTGGTCACCCATGGCGTGTCCCGAAACAGCAGCGCGATGGCTTCTAGGACAAACAGGACGGAGAGAAGTCGGCCCATCGTTTGGTAGCGCTTGCGCAGGCCAAAGTTGTCGATCACTTTTGAGAGAAAGTGCGCAAGAACGCCGAAGGACGCAATGAAGACGGCGACGAGAGTGAGCAAGACAAAGTTCATGGCGACATTCAGGGGCACTTCGACGCAGTCAGCGACACTGAGCGACTGCATGCGACCGACACTGTCTTGGTCTACGAGGGCCAGAGGTGGAAGAAGCCACAGTAGCGTGCCCATGGCCCACTTTATGACGAGTGCGCGAGGCTGGAGAAGTCGCCGCAGACGCTGGATCTGGACGACGGACTTCGCCTTGGACTGGTCGGAGATGTCGGCATGGTGCTGGACGAGGTGCTGGGTTAAGTTGAAAGTCAGGACGAGCGTGAGCTGGTTGAGCGCGAGTCCGAACAGCGTCACCATCACAAACACGTACAGGAACGCGTTAAACGTGCCGCATGCGACGTTGTGCTGGTCCAAGAGCATGCACGAACCACCGACCGACAGCACCGACGCCATCGAGCTGCAGAACGCCGTCTGGTGGGGATTTGAAAACCGAATCGACGGATAACGACTGCGCGCGAGGTACACGCCAATCGCAATCGGCATCGAGCATGAGAACAGCACCAGGACGACGTACAACCCAAAGGGGCCAGCTTCCATGAAGAGACCAGGGTACGACGGACGGTCGGCGGCAACGTGGAACGGAAAGCGAGTGGATGGGGTGTGGCTACGACAAACTTGGCAACGACACCAAGTAAGAAGGGGGGCCTGTCGGTACACGGAGGAGTGACGGCAACGTCCTATGTCGAGCAATTGAACTAAGAATAACTCACGTGGCTAAAAGTACCCGCCAACCGCATGGACCGCCATCGCTGTCTTGAATTGCGCAGTTGCATGGCGCTGCTTCGACCTTGAATATCATCAATGCTGTAGTGACTCGATTGCCGCGGGCTTGACCGGAGTAACGAGACATGCGATGCAGCGGGCTCAGGATGACTTTGGGGTAACGAGGATGCTGGACCGCTTCAGTCGGTGCCTGATCCATCCTTCCCCATGTAGTTTCATTATGGTCAGGTAGTAGCATGGCTGAAGCAAGCGCCGTCGGTCCACGAAAGGTGGGCCTCCCCCGTGCATACCAACCTTGCGCACCGATCCATGTTGACGTCGTCGCTGACAGAGCATGTATTTCGTGGGACTGGAGGCACCGGTACGATAAACTAATACATTAAGGGAATACTCATTTCAGGTGGAGCCACCGACTTTTGGTGGAGGGTGCGACTGCGACCCATATGAGGAGACAGTGTGGTGGGGCGGCTCGTTTATGCTGCACTGCACCAGGCGCTGGTTGAATGCATGCCAAAAGTGCACGAGGCGGAGGCGGTCGTCGTGTTGGAGCGTGATGGTCGAGGCGGCGATTAAGATGCTTTCCAGCAAAAGCTGCGCGCGGGAGTAGAGATCGCTTGCCAGGCCTATCGAGTCTCGTTCGTTCAATGTCAAGCAGCCACCGTCGGATGAGAGTCTGCACCTTTCTGACCGAGCACTTCGTGGACAGCAGCTTCTCTGCCCAACCGCACGACTTGGCCATACAAAAGATCTTCCACTGACGCAGTCGTGGATCCGGCCGATTTTTCCTCGAGCATGTCTTGCTTGCACTGTTCCGCTTTGTCGATACACTGGACGAGCAATGCCTTGATCCAGCCTTGCTTGGCCGCCGCGTCTTCTTGTGCGACAACCATGTGCAGCAGATGCATACACGTCATCGCGAGGAGCAGCGCATGTTCGGGGGACGAAGCCGCAGCGTGATATCGACTGCCGCTTTTGTCCTGACCGACAAACGACGACGCTGGCGACGAGTGCGTCGACGAATTGGTCGACGAGCTGATGGACGAAGTTCCTGATGGATGGGAGAGGACGAGACCACCGTTGGTGTCAGCAGGCGGCCCCATGAACAAGTCGACAACTCCCAGGATGGCCTGGACTCGGGCGAGCATCGTGTCCACCTAGCACCGCCATGGTAACCATGACGACCACCCACATCGAAACCCAAATCACCAGCAACCTCTCGTTTGAACTATCTACAACATATCGTGTCGAAAGGTCTGTCGTACCTGCAAATTCAGCTCGAGCCCTAGGTTGCGAGTGACCGCGACGGCAAGCGAATGAGATGGGGCGTTTGAATCAGCCAAAGGATGCACAATGCCGGCGGATGGGGATGTTGTGGTGGGGGACATCGCTGTCGGGGAGGAAAGTGGCTTGGCGGCGACGACAGGTAGGCCGGCCGGAGACGAGGCCATGGTGACATTTATCTGGGGACTTCTGCTGGCCATGAGATGGCGATACCCGCCGGTGGCGGCGCTGGCCGGCGCAGACGTCGACGTGACCATGGTCAATGCTGCTTCTGTCGACGAACTCTGCGTGGACGGTGGGGTGTCTGACTTGAATGGGTTGATGCGAAGAGACGACATCGAGATTGGGACAAGGTCCGGGCTCACGGGCTGGTGGTGGGACGCAACTGGAGGATTCGCACCGAGCAGACTCGCCTTGAGATTTGCCGTCGATGACGACGCGCTGCGTCGCCGGTACGACTGCATCATGCTGGCGCGATACGAGTCATGCAGCTTGAGCTGCGACGGCGTCACGACCACCCCAGGGCTGCTGGCATTCAAGTCGCTGGATGGAGTAATATCCACTGGATTGGTGCGCACAAGCGACGCGGCTACATCAGGGCCAACATGACTTGATGGAAACAAGATGGAGAGGAATAGACGAACGCAACGCGACGGCAGACGCCGTTAATGAAGAAGGGGACGGACGGTTTAGAAACGGGGCGTTGAAGAACTGGTCAAACGAGATGCGGCGCTTGGGGTCCCGCACCAATAGACCCTACGGCGTTGGTAAACACAACATGACGGAAGAGTCGTGACAAAACGGCGTGGACCTCCATCAGATTGATCGCGTCGCGACCCACGGGCAAGTCCTTTGGAAAGCGGACACTTTCCCGCTGGATGTTGTGCAGCAGCTGGACTTGGTTGGCCCCATTGAAGGGTGGCCGCCCCACGACCTATCCCAACGGAGGCTGCGTGATTCGATGGGACGATGGAGGGGTTGGATGTTGACAATACCATTTCATACAGAATCGTTCCGACACTCCACAGATCGGCTTTGCTGTCGTACTTCTGGAATTGCAAGATTTCAGGTGCCTAAAGTGGAAAATCAGGGGCATGAGATGCCCTTACGACTGGATTCGATGGGGGTGGTCTACCATGTACAATGGAGAGCCACAGAGGGTTTCCGCGAGAGACGTCGACTCCAAATGACGCGCAAATCCAAAATCCGCTGGAACCAACATGATACGTGAGATGGCAAACGGTACGTCGATATCAGTGGGAGGACGTTGAACGTACCAATCTTCAACGACGCTGTCGCGGAAGCCTCAGACAAGAGAAGGTTCTGGGGTTTCAAATCACGATGGATGAGGTTGAGGCTCCATAGCACATGCAATCCATCGGCAAGCTCGCGCAAAAAATGGCGCGCCGTGTCTTCGCTCACGACGCCGTTAGGTTGCTTCTTGATAAAGTGCTGGAGGTCCCCGCCATCGCAGTATTCAAGCATGAGGTAAATGTGCTTCTCCGTCTTCTTGATATCGTAAAGTTTGACGATGTTTGGATGATTGATCTGGCGCATGATGGAGATTTCGCTTTCGAGGTTTTCCAGCAGCTTGGGATTCAATTTTTGCTTGTTGATAGCCTTCACGGCCACGGGGACGTTCGTCACTTTGTGATACCCTTTGTACACAATGGCGAAGGACCCGCTCCCGATGCGCGCGGTGACCACGTAGTCTCCTACGACAGCCTGCTTCTTCTCCATCTTGGTGAACAAGAAGGCCAAGGAAGATGCCGCCGCCGGTCTGTCGTCGCCGCGAGAATCGTTTCCTATTCTGAACCCGACAAATCACATTCGAGCGAGGATTATCCGGACGAGTTCCTCCCGCGCGCATTAAATCGGTTCGGGCAATTCACCTATATTACTTACATGCAATTTTAATCCACCCAACAGAAATATTATCCGAACAGTTGAAGTTTGCATGTTCGAAGGAAGCAAACTTATACGAAGATCCTCCAAACCCTTCAATAAGGTTTTCAAATGCATCTCCCCGCACACACGTTGACTCAAATCTATCCATTCACGACCCTTCCAAACTTCATTGCCTTCATGTGTACACTGAAAGGCGCCGATTGAAAGACCCCAGAGTCCCTCTGTGCGAAGGGAATGGCTGTGCTGCTGTGCTCAGATTGGTCGTATGGGACGAACCACTTCAATTAAGTAACACTTCCACATCGCTATGACCTGCCCTTAAGTCTTTCTTTACGTCTGATTGGCTCTAGAGGGGCCAATCAAAACTTCATCTTGACGAGATGAACGCGAGCTTGAGGAAAGCTCCGATGCCGATGACGGAATGGACATAGGACTCTTCATGGAGGGAAAGAAGAGAGATTTACATGCACATGCATGAATAAAACTCCCCCAGCTAAGCAAGTGCGCTTCTTATGCGCTCAATGACTCCCGACGCCGTCGCGCCGTCAAGGATGTCTTGTACCGTTCTCCCCTTGTTGTCCTTGATGTCGCGATCGATGTTGGCGGCAACTAGAACCTTGATAGCAGCAACGGACGCCATTTCGACTGCATAATGAAGTGCCGTCTTTCCCTCTGGGCACTGCGCATTCAGTTCCGATGGGGACAGCGCAGGCAAGATCAGCTCGATATAGTCGGTCTTGTTCCAAGATGCAAACTTGTGCAATGCCGTGAGCCCGTACGAATCGGCACCACCTGGGTTGACATTCTCGACGTTGGCTACATGGCGAGTGATGGCCTCCAAGTCCCCCGGAAAGTCGATCAACTTGGAGAGCGCCTTTCGCCCGTCTGCGTCCGCAGTCGCCCCACTGGCATTGCCAGTGACCTTGCCTTCGTCGGCCTTGAACATGGCTTTTACCACTGTCTCAGTTTTTTTAAGTTGAACGCCTTTCAAGCCACCTAGAGACATCATCATGCCCATCTTCGGCCGAGTTTGCGCTTGCAAAGCCGCTACCGCCCGCTCTTCTTCTAGTTTCGCTCGATATGACGAGGTGGTCTTATTGATAGCCTCAGCTTGCTCTTCCGAGCACCGACTGCGGTCGCTCAAGTACTGATTGAACGTCTCGACTATGGGGTTCTCGGCATTGTCATGACTGACGTCCTTGGGACCACGGCCCCACTTGTCCGTGACAGTGAGATCAGCGCCAAAGTGAAGCAACAAGTCGGCTGTGCGGTGTGCACTTTTGTCGCCCGATCCTGCGCAGAGATGCAACGGGGTTTCGCCGTACTGGTTTTGCGCGTTTACGTTAAGGCGACCGTCAGCGTGGAGCACCTCGAGAGCCTTGAGTGAAGAGTATAGCGCGGCCATGTGGAATCCAGAATCGCCGTTGCGTGACACCAATCGAACGTCCACGCGGTCGTCCGCCAACAGAATCCGCAACAGGTTGGCGTCGTCGTTGAGGCACGCGTAGTGGAACGCAGACTTGCCGTCCTTGTCCACCTTATTGATCACTTCTGCAGTGAGGAATGGCGACGTTGACGCCAGGAGGTGGTTCACATGGTCGAGATCACCGCAGGCCGCGGCATCCACGAACGCGGACTCTGGAAAGTCGAAGATCGATGGAGCTGCCATGGCAAGGAGGTGGTGCGGCTGTCGTCAATTGAGGCGATGTTTGTCGTCAGCATTGATCAATCGTGATTGGTCAAAATGAGTCAAATTTTGATCAATAGTTCAATTTGATTCGCAATAGGGGATGATTTTCATTCAATCACAAGACCATAATTCTTCCAGGGATATTTCCCTCGTGGAATTCTTCCTCCATCAAGAATTAGTCTTACCTCAATCTCCTACAAGTTTCATGACAGCCAAGTTCGGTGACATCCGAGCCTGACGCATACCTCCTCCCAGACTCGTCGATAGACATGTCCGGGGAGAGGCCATCGCTCCTTGTCCAGGTCCCAGATGCAGACCGTGAAACCACGTTACATAAGAATGCCTTCCACCGCTTGATGCACGAACTTTAGTCTGCCACCACCAGGATAGTCGTGTGGTGTGTTTGAGCTTGTTGAGAAGTGTGCGAGCGATCATAGCATATCATGCTCGACCGTGCACTCGCAGGAATATAGAGGCCGAATTGTTCGCACTAGAATTGCTAACCCGCCGTGTACGTCCACGCTATTGAATGCAATGCCCACAGGGCAAGTGCATGGGCTGCTCAATGCACTGCGGATGGTTGATTGACAGGGCAATGATGGAATGCTACAATTCAACTAAACACATCGAATTAAATCAATAGCGACGTGACAAGGCCTTGAGCGCTGGACCGATCCAGGTGCACCAGTCCACTGGCGACAAGGGAGTACAGTGCTCGAATAACAATGCTTTCGTCCACTTGAGCTTGAGTGGCTACTTCGGACTGGAGCTCCTTTTTTGTCCACTCGCCGCCATGGTCAAACAGGAGTTGCAAGAGCACTGCGGCAACATTTCTATCGGACGCCTGCACTTGCACGAGCTTTCGCATTTGTGACTTGATCCTTGCCGCCTTGGCCTCACGCGCACTCAGTGTCTCTTGTGCTTGTTTTAGACGCTTGGACAGCGCAATTGCTCCTTCCTACGGGCAAACATATCCATCGAGCTGCACATTTCAAAATGGCAGGTCATACTTCGTTGGCCTCAGCGTCACGGTTGGCACCCGATGGGGTCAATGATATGATGGATTCTCGAAGCCGACTGCGTTTAGCTTTGAGCTCTTGTAACCTTTCTGACGGTACTTCAGTGGCGACGAGAGATTGCGAATTGCGTCGGTCGGTTAGTTTTCGCTTGGAATTGTCCAGTGCCGCCAAAACGTCTTTCTTTTCTTCCACCCGAAGCTGAAGCACTTTCCCTAGCTCTAAGTTGTACCCGAGAATTGTCGCGCGGTCTAAATGCGAGGTTTAATCATGTGATCTTGTGTATACAGCCATGAAGTCGACACCTGGGGCATGCGCCTGCAGCAATGCGGAATCCAACGCATCAACTTCTTGCTGCACCGCCGCCAACTGGACCTCTAAACGCTCCAACGTCTTTTTCCCGGCTTCCATTTGCGCTTCCCACGCTCGCTCGCTCTCTTCCTGAAGTTCATGGATCCGTGAATCGAAGTACACCTCTGAACTGCGGGCTTTGACTTTGCGCTTCAGATGATCTGTCTCGGCAAGCAACGCTTTATATCGTTCTTCCAATTCCTCCAGGACTAACGTTTGTGTTGTAATCTCTACGCAGGCATATGATGTTCTACTGGTATTGGGGAGCGTGCACAATATCGCTTTTTTCCATACCTTCGTCGCCGCTGACAGCAATGGCTGCTTCGCGAAAGTCTGCCCAGAACTCAGCCCCTTGCTTCCGCCGCGACTCTGTCCCAGAGTTGCTCGCCTTTTCAGAGCCCTCCTTGATTACGATCGGTACTTGCTTCTTCGTTGAGCGGAACACGTGAATCCGCAGGCAGTCGCTGAGCTCGTCAACAGTGGCCATCTTGTGCGAATTCAAAAATGCAATTACTATGCAGAGATTGGCAAGGTATCCGGATTTTTATCCGGGCCATTGACAAAATTGCTTTCTTGCGATATAAACTCGAAGTATGAGCCAACGTGATGTCGACCGCATCAACCTGGTGCTGCACTACGAGAAGATGTATATGGCTGCACCAACGCGCCAGCTTCCTGTGACCATCCTCACGGGATTTCTCGGCAGTGGTAAGACGACCTTGCTCAAGCACATTCTGAAGAATCGCTTGAACCTGCGTGTTTGCTGCTGCGTGAGTGACGTTGCTGCACTCAACGTGGACGAGCAGCTCGTCACGGACTCGAAGACCCGTACCGCAGAAGGCGGATTTCTCATGGAGAACGGGTGCATGTGCTGTCCGGTGCGTCTTGACCTCGACGACACGAGCGAGTTCAAGGACGTTGTGTGGCAAGTGCTGTTCCAGGACGATGGTCTGGTCATGGACTATTTGGTGGTCGAAACCAGTGGTACGCATACTTCCCACCTCTATCAACAGATTTTTACCCCGTTTGCAAATGCTTCGCCACGCATTCCGTCGATTTTTCATGGGCGGCGTTGTCACGGCTGTGGCTTTCATGTCTACTAGGCACGACGGATCCACTGGCCCTCATCCAAGCAATCCAAGCCCGATTTGGCAAAATGACTCGGGCGCGATTGGACTCTGTCGTGACAGTTGTCGATGCAGAAGCGCTCTTGGACAACGAATTGTGCGCCGTGGCGAGGAACCAACTGCAATGCGCGGATGTCGTGCTGTTGAACAAGATGGACTTGCTCGCGGACGATCCAGGTACAAGGCCACTTTCACCTACAAATGCCCCGCGTGAACTTCTATGAGTAGAGCGACAGGCGGCGGCCCGCGCGATTGTCCAGCAGATCGCACCGGCGGGGGTCCACGTGCACGAGACGTCCTATTGCGACGTGTACTTGCCTCGCATTTTGGACATTTCGCCGCCGGATGGAATTTACAATGCCGTGAGCCACGAGAGCGTTCAGGCGCATTGGAATACGTCCGAAGTGTCGTCGCTGCGCCGTACGACTGCCACGTAAGTTGGATTGCATAGATAAACGTAAATGTGGCCTTGGCAGAGAGTTCTTGCAGGTTGGGCAATTCAATTGTCGCAATGTTCAATACGTCGTTGACATGCTCGTCTGAAGGATGTTCCTGGCGATTGAGTAGACCTGACCAGTACACGGTCGCCCGCGACACATGGGCCACGGACGTGTTTGAATCGAAAACTCCCATATCGCTCGCCGCGCTCCACTCGTACATCGGGAATCGCTTGCCGCCGACACTGTTGCGCGCTAAAGGCATTTTGTACTTGAAAGAAGACCCGACACAACGTTATGTCTTTCAGCTCAGTGGCAAGCGCCGGTACGGAGCACAATGTTGGTTATGATAATTTCATCGCCCGCGGGGTGTGTAGCATCCAAGTGGTCAACACGGGGGCGTGGCCGTGCGCGCCGTCGACGCAGCTGGCCGTGATCGGAACCGATTTTGACTTTGCGACCGTGCAGAGCGACCTCCAGTCCCTTGCGGAGGACCATGCTGCCCTCTCTGATGCGGAAGGGTGTGCGAAACTAGTTCGCGCCGACGACCGCTTCGAGCTTGTTCACGTGTCGCCGACTCATGTACGCTAGCCACAGCATGCACGAGGTTTCGATCCTGTGACGACGTGTCTCTGCAGATTCAATTCCGTGTGCGATGCCCTGTGACGACGCTTGACGAGACCATGCTCCGCCACCACCACCATATCGACATGGACGATCTCAACGACCAGTTGGCAGTCGCCGTCAACCTGGCAGGACAAGGCGGGCTCGTGGTGCCGCTTCCCCGACCCGATGTCGCGCTGTTAGCGTCCGTGGCGGGACCTCAAACGCTGCGCACAATGTGGCCATTGGTCGACCTCCATGCGGCAAAGTTGCTCCATGTCGTTCGCCGCAAGCTGGCCGAGTGCATGTGTGGGTTTTAGGTTCAAGCGCTGCAGGAGTTCAGGTATGCGCTCAAGTTCCATAGAGATGGACCAACGGAGAGCTCAGATTTAGCTGAGCCAACAGACTGATGTGTGAAACACTCGAGAGTATTGTTAGGACTGTGACGAGAATACAAACGCTTTTAGCGGTCATATCTTCGCGACGGCGGCGGGGCTTGGTGGGTGTACGGGCGGCCGCTATTCGAGGGTGGCGGAGCGTTGGGTCCTTGCCGTTGGGCGTGCATGTTGCGCAGACCCTGGCGCAGCGCGTCCAAGTTGGGACGGGGAGGCCCAAAACCCCCGCCGGATGAAGGAGGACGAGGGAGAAGACCCCCAGGGGGACCGAAGCCGCGGGGTACGCCAGGGGCCAATTCAGTGCGATGCGGAGCCTGTTGGTAGGAAGGATATCTTCGCGGTGGAGACCGTTGGTTGTACTCGTAGTCTCGTCGAGGGGGGCTGCGGCCTCTTCCTGTAGTATTGCTCGGGTAAAATCCACCGCTGTTTCCGGCTTGAGGTGGACGCCGGCCAAATGGCGGCGGGCCTCCTGACGATGGTGGAGGGTTGTGGTGGTAACTGGGGGGGGCTCGTCCACCGCCGCTTTGATAATTGTTGCTGGGGCGGGAGCTACTGTATTGCTGTGAGGACCCACCCCCGTGTTGGTTGTTATAGTTGCGGTTGCTGCTGCTGTTGTTGTTGCCCTGATACCCTCCTCCGAATGGCTGACGGAAGCCTCGGGTGCGTGTTGCGGTGGCCCCGGCGGCAGCCCCAGCCAAGTCGACGATTGAAATGGACTTGAAACCCATTTTGGGGACCGTGATCGACCGGTCTTCTGGGGTCCTGAGTACCGGTGGCGGCACAACCGCGCCATCGAGCCACGATGACCGATGCAAACCTACGCAGACGATGATCCATTTCAAAGAATATTTCCTGGCAACCCAGAACCTGCACGGGGCATTTCAAAGTGAAAGCTGAGGCACTGGTTGTTGGGCACATCTTGGAGCTCGAGTTTGGACGTTTGCGGGCTCGGAACCGTGCACTTGAGCGGGAAATCGCACGACTCGAGATAGTGCACTCGGCCAAAGATTCCAAACGTATCATGGGACAGGTCAACAGACTGCAGTCCGCTCACCGACGGCAACGGGTGGTCCCCAGCCATCGACGAGTGAAAAAACAGCAGTTCTTTGCCGTATCGCTCGTTGCGCTTCTTCTCGGCGTCCGTAAGTTTATCGTTGATCGGTCGCATCGCGTCCAAGAGGCGGGACTCGTCAATGAAAGGAAGCAGCACAACCCATAGCCTGCGCATACCACAAACGGGTGAAGCAACGAACGTCATCGGATGGCCTTACGCACCATGGCTGGGCCTTTCCATTTGGATCGACAGGAATGTCTTCAGGGTAAAAGTCAATGATGGGTGACTCCGCATCGGTCAGCAGCCACTGCAGGACGAATCGAATGGTACGTCAAATGATTGCATCTCCAACAACACTTCATAATCTTCATACCTGGTACGGCTTGGGAATGGCGTGGCGCGAGTCGGCCGGGAATACCCCCATGAGCTGCTCAAACGGGCAAAAGGGTTGACCAACGTCGAATGAGATCTTGAATCGATCAATGTTTTTGAGATCCGATGCAAAGGGAGCATAGTGGAACGGGTAAAACCACTGCCAAGACGCCACACCGGAGTAGTAGTACCGCATGACCCAGCACAGGCCCTCCACGTACGACTGAAACACCTTTTCGCGCCCGCCACCTATACTTCGTCAGACTTGTTCTACGTGCGATGTATTCGTTACCAGTTTCAATGTCATGGGCCTTGAGCTTGTCCTCGTAGTACCGCGTTTTCCACCCCGGCTCGCCGAGCCGCACGTTGTCCTTAATTTCTTGCTTGAGCTGCTCCAATTTTTTCTCTTCTTTTTCCTTCACGCGAAGCTTGAGCGCCATTTCAGGTGTCATGTGGCGATATTTGGCTTCCCGTTGCTCGGCGGGGGTCAACACCTTCGCCGGCGTTCCTTCTTCAGCATCGTCATTGGCAACGTCTGCGCTACCGTCGTCGTCGTCTACCACGGCCGTGACGATGTCCTTTCCAGCACTTCCCTTCAGTCGCTTCGTCACGGCGACCGCCTCGTCTTTCATCGTAGACCCTAGGACTTTTTCCCGTTGACTTTGGCTCAATTGCCTTGCTTCCCGCATCTGCTCACACAATTGAGACTTTGTCCATCACACAAAGAAGGCAATGCGTACCATGTTTTCACGCTCTTTGGCGACGCGGCGCTGGAAAATCACTTCTTCGACTGTCCCGACCTCAGCCAAGATCACATCGGCCTTTTCCAGATCGATTTCACCCCCAGGCAACGTCAAGTACCCGCCAAGGGACGGCAGGAGTTTGGCATATAGCAGCAGAAGGTAGTCGACAGCACCGTCTCGGATGTCCATGCACGGCAAATGAGGCAAGAAATCGTTGCCGACAAAAAAGCATAAAAACACAAAGTCGTCGATGATGCGTTCAAAGTCGTACGGGAACGGAAGCCGCGCTTGCAGAGGCTGTGTCAACCATTCAAATTAGTGCTGGTCAGTTGCGACGCATTCGAAACACCAGGGCGAACTGAATTGCCACAGATCGTTAACGACACTTCGCTGTGCATCACAGAGACTGCAAGAAACCCACCAAGCAACTGGCACTCGAATCGGGGTGTTCCTGCAACACGAATCGCATGGATCTCACCACCGTGGAAACGAGATACATATTCAAGACCAACAACACCAGCGACGCTCAAGCGAACCTACCTCGAATTCGATCGCTAGGTATTCGCGCAGGATGCTCACGTGGAGGAACTGAAGGGGTTTCAACGTCGATGCCGTCGAGCTCGAGTCGTGTTCGCCAAACTCACCGCGCTTACGTTTGATCGCGTCAGGGACACCATTGGCGTCCAACTTGAACTGATTCGCCTTTTGATCCTTTTCAAACTTGGCCCGTCCAAAGAGCACCTCTTCTCGCAATACAGAGAACTTGGCCTCGTGGGTGGCCAGACCCAGCATAATCAAATCGGCGTCGAGACCATGGAGCACATGGTGTTGATTTGGGTCGTAGCCAGGCTGGCTGCGTTGGGTGCGGATGTACGACATGAGCTTATGCTCACCTTCACCAGGCACACTCGCATCGGAAAACACGACCTACAGCACAGATGAGAAACAATATTCGAGACAAATCAATCGTACCTTAAAGTGCTTCCACGCAGGGCAATTGTTCATGCGATCGCGGACGTAAAAACGCATGTACTTGGACAACTTGGCCATGAATTTTGTCCCAGGCGTGATCACGTTGGAGTCCCACGGCGTTTGCTTCGGCGGAGGCTTCTGCCCTAAAGTCTCCATGTACTCTCGCACTTCTTTGTCAACTTCAGCATGTTGCTTGGCTTCCTGTGCCGATCGGAAACGACGCGAGCGTTGTTGGTTCATTTTCGCGCGGGGCGCGACACCATCGATCGCCATATACAGCAAACGTCGAGGACGAACGCACGCAACCAAACGATCCACATATTCCATCAACCTCAGGAACATCTCTTCTTCCGTGCGAGGCTGTTCACCGTTTTCAGGGTGTGCGCAAGGGTGGATGATGCCGTTCATGTCAATAAACAAGTTATCAAACTCTTGTCCATTCGGGTTCGGCCCTTCGATGTCAATCAGGTTGAAGCGCTTCCTCCCTTCAATCGTCATTGCGCTCTCTTCCACCGCATCCACGATCGTCAAAGGGTACTTGGTGCTCAACCATCGGTAGAACGCGGGGACTCCCATGTGTGTCGCTCGCAATTCAATCCGATATTGGATTGGACCGTCGGCGTTGAAGATTTGTTTTATTAATATAAGGTATATCTTGTTTACAGTAGGCGATTCATTACTTTCCGACTATTCGTTGAAATCCGAATACAGCATCCGGCATCCTCTGTGCTCTCACCATCCAAACAAGTTGAAAAAACGCATATTCGGGTCGAAAAACCGATTCCGTTCTTCTTATATTTTGATTGGTTAACAATGCTGATAATACAATCTTTATAACCAATGAAGTGTGCGTGTTACGAACGAGAATCGGATAGTTCGATCAGGACGGTCTCAGTCTGAGCCTTGCCCATGTAGAGCATTTTCATCGGGTACCCTGGACAGCATGGAGCTGCGCCAGCGTTTGTGCTCCCAAGTCAAGAAGTCAACGGTATGATCTCATCTCACCTTGTGCAGATGTGCATGAACAGATAAATGGAACGGAGAACGCCTTGAATGCAGTCGACTAAATTCAGAATTGACCGATTTTCCAAATTCGAGCCGTCACAACACTTTTGACCAATAATTATTGGTAAACCAAATCAAGGCGCGTGATTGGCCAATGATAAATATTTTCCCTATTAATAGGCGGTAGGACAATTCAATACTAGCGATGATTCTAACATTTTTCTGGCCACAGGTGTGGACAAAAATGTAAACGCAGCTTGGACCACATTGTTCGCTCTTCATATCGTCAAGGTCAAAGCCAATCAAATCATGAAATCTATCAGTGACTGCGCAGTTGTCGTTAGAATGTAACATCCCGCGCCAAAGTAGATGAAACTGGGTACAGTAGCGGTCCGAGATTCATGTTTACGATGAAAAGAAAAGAGGGAAAAAGATCGAGTCGGGAGGACGCAGCGAAAAATATTCTGACTCAATTAGCTAAGAGAACTTCATTCAAGACATGCGACTCCACAACGGTGCATTCACAATAACGCATTTCAACAACTGAGTTAATGAGTACCAAATGGACTGGCTAAATGCCTATCACTCGTGCAACAAACCCGGATCTGGCTACAATTGACCTCTCATATGGGTCAAAGAGATGATCTCTTTGGATTCGACATTCACGAAGCGACCAAAATACATATAGTAACGTGGATTTAAGTTTTGCCAATTTACACCAAACCAATCAAGCCCATCAACTTTCAACCTTTTATCGCTGCAAAGCTTGCACAACCAAAAACCTCTGGTCAGATTCAAATCTGTTCATCCTTGTCGTGCAGCCAAACATAGCGCCACCCCCACGCGGGGGTCGGTACTTTAAGGATGACCTCCTTTGGGCTGTCTACGCTGTGATGGAGAGCACAAACGGTGCGGTTGTTCAACAGCAAACGCGGATTCTGTACGCAACTTTGATGAAGGATATCCGTGCTGTCATGGTTGGTGATGTTGTTGAAGGGAATCAGCGTGGCCCAAAGGAGTTCTGCCAAGCGGTTGTGAAGAAGACTCGGTCGCGTGGATCGGTGCTATGCAACGGCCGCTCAACTGACAGTCATGCGGTCATTGTCAATGCAAATCAAGTCTACCATCGACTGAATCCAACGAGTTGTCCGCAGGATGGTACCGCCGTTTTTTGCATCGGCACCCTCAGCTCACCAACCGCGCGGCCCAAGTCATCTCCCACGCAAGGAACGCTGTTGACGAAGACGGTGTACATTCTTTGTTCACTCCCTCACAAGGCATCGTTGAAAATCATGGACTCTCACATGAATGTATTTGCAACATGAATGCAACGGTTTTTGCTTCACGGCAAAAGACTCAGTTAAGGATGTTTTTGTAATCAGAGGTACGCATAATGTTTGGGCGAAAATAGTGTGTGCGAATTTTCATCCTTCTCTTTTTGCATGCGGAAATGCTGTAGTTATTTATCACCCCTATATTTTTCCTGGTGAATCTGTTGAAACATCAACTGAGAATTTCTGTACTGTTCCTCTCCTCCCTCATGCAACAAGTTCTACATCACCAAAAGGATTTGTGAATGAAGCTACGTTGCAAATATTGCTAAAATATTACAGAAACCGTCGACGAAAACATTTGCTTTCAATTCTTGATGGTTTGGCTTCCCATTATTCGACTACTGGTATTGTTGTGAATTTGTCTGACACCTTAGCAGTAACTTTGCAATCAAATGCAACGAATTTTTTCAACTTTTGGAAGTTTCTGTCTTTTATCCATTCAAACAAGCTATCCGCCAGGGCATTTTCGACACTATGGTCAGCGATGGTATGGATTTGTATCATCACATCGAAAAATGTTAATGTAATATTGTGTAGAATCCGGCGACTTCCACATCATCTCCAAGCCCCGCGCTGCGCACATCGCATCAAAGGCAAGGACAAATCGCATCCAAAGAAAACAAGCTCGTCTGCGGATTTCAATACACGTGTATCTTTCCAGTGTCATTGTAAAAGTTGTTGGAAGGATACTACCTAGTTGTGAGATGTTCTTTAATGTTTGTGTTTTTACGTTTTACGTCATCGTATCGATTTGACTAAATCATAAAAAATATGATTCGTCTATTGGTAATATGCACGATAGTAGTCTCAAGGTTTGTGGTGTAATACTGTAGGCGTCATCACCTCCATCTCCACACCAGGTAATATTCAAACAGCACAGCTGGTTTCGACAAATAAACTACCTAAATAAAATTTCGAAATCTCGAATATATATCCCAACAAAGCTTGATTGGCTAAAGATACAACGTTATTCGATGTTGTTCGTCGAATCAGTTGATGCTATTGATGCTTTTCTCGAAATATCAATAGACGAACCATTCCGTCGTTACCTGCAATGCAAAGTCCGTTCAAAAACCACAGACGCACCCAAAAATCTCAGTTGCGACCTGTTCCAAAACGAATCAATCAAAACACTTTTGACACGATATGTTGGACGACATCAAAGCTTCAGCGCAGGTACAAGTAGACAGACTAACGTACGTGCGCAGGTGATATCATGTAATTTCGACTTTCAGCCTGTCTGCGACATTTTGGTGTGCAAGATGGCATGTAATGTTGATGAGGATCGTTCGTATAGCCTTTACGCTTCGTCCTAGGGTGCAATGACTCGATTGCTTTGTCGCATTGCTTGAGTGCTACTGTAGAACTGCTCCAATCTCACGTTCCGTCAAATCGGGTCCATTGGACATCGAAAATTGAAAATGAATGGCTGTGTGATGTAGCAGGTGACGAGATTTGTGTTTGTATTTTTTCGACGAATTTGAAAACAACGTCGAGCGCCGCCGCGATTGACTGCGCCACCGAAGTGAGCAGATGGCACCCATTCAAAGTACGTGAAAATAGCCTGCCAACAACATCGCGAGCTCATACCGTCAAATGTAATACGAGTCGGACAGTCACATGCCTTTTATCCGTATTCGGAT
>NW_008580161.1:511663-561775 GCF_000520115.1 Aphanomyces invadans
ACGCGACAGCAGCGTCCGATGCCTCCGCCATTTCCATCCCAGCAATGGATGGACTCTTCCATGGAAAACCCCGTCCATCCTCCAAGCAATCGAAGGAATACCCCCAGCAGGGTGGGGATGTTCATCAAAGGATGGCATGGGGCAGACAACCCCGATGGCACAAATCTGCACCACCTCCACGATGCTACTGCCCGTGCCGCCAAAGTTCTTTCCCCCCGTGAAGCTGAATGAGGAGGACGAAGCGCACTTGCGTCGACTTGCCAAGGAGAAACTGCGCGGAATGCAGGACCTGTTTCAAGGGCGGTACCCGCAAGCAATGCAATGGGTCCCATGCGAGGTACACACAACCTCTCCACGCTTCTCTCAATCACTGATGCAATGTGTGGGGCTTGACTAGGAAAAAGGACAAGCGGCATCGGTGGACGGCCCGCAAGTTATGAAGACCCGCTTTGTCGACATGGACAATAACTCGCAGCGTGCGCCATCATCCATGCTGTATCGCTCCACGATTATCGTGAACGCGTCGTTCTCCAAGGTAACAAGGTGACACATGACACCAATGTATCCTGGATGATAGAGCAAGATCTGGCGCAGGTGATGAATGCAATCGCGTCGTGCAAAACGGACGAGTACCGCAAGCAGATGCGAGGTCTGTACGGCGCCAACTTTGTCGATGGCGTGTGTCTCCATAAACTGCCGACCACCAAGCAAAACCGACCGGCGTACTTTTACACAGCACTCAAGTGGTGTGTGCTGCAACCTCCGACGAAAAATGGCAAGGGTCTCGGCAGTGACTTTTGCTTTCTCGAGTATGCAGGCATCCACAAGGAGACCGAGGTCCACGAAAAGGTGCTTGTGATTCCTCTCGTGCCATTATCCCATGCACATGCTGTGCTCTAGATGGGGTTTTGCATTCAGCAGAGTGTGTCCATGGACAAGGAAGTACCCGACTTTGCCCACTATGGCCTGCAGCGGGACACATTTCAGCGCACAGGGCTTCTCGTGACAGCGACGAGCCGTGACCACACCGTACGCCTCACGTCGTTCTGCCAAATCCAAAACGCGCGACTGCAGCCCGCGCATCCGAGGGACCTGGAGCTCATGATGTTCCGACGCGTCGCGGCTGTCCGCGAGTTTGCCATGTACCTGGATCGAGACAGGCTGGGCCGGATGCAATTTGTCGAGCGGTCGCGATGGATCCCAGACACAGACCGGCGGACGTGCGCCGTATGCCTCAAGATGTTTCTCTTTCGACGAAAGCACCATTGCCGGCAATGTGGCGAAGGTACTTTGGTTTTGTTTTCAATTCGTTGCTGACTTTGGTAGTCGTATGCAACATGTGCTCGCCACATCGCGAGATCGACGCCACCAACTTTGGTCTCACTCGCGTACGCATTTGCACGGTCTGCATGATGCGTGCTCGATGCAATCACGCGATATCGTACGTTTCGTCGTCGTTCCTAGCCACCTCGTTGACGCCTATGTCGTTCGCCGACAGAATATATTATGACAGTTGGGTGAATCGAATTTGTGGAGGGCGTCGCGCATGACTCCAAAATGACTCCATGCTGGTTTGTACAGGGACGACTACTGCGGGAGCTCTGTCTGTACCGTGAACGTCGACACCAGTGTCGTGGACTATTTGCAGTCGCCGCCGCTCCAGAGCGGCCGACAGCGCGGCTGGGACGACGAAGATCCAGAAGAGGTGCGAGATCCTGTTCAACAGAAAAGTGACTACGCGTCCTTGAATTTCGTGTCTCGACACGGGTACAAGCAGCAACCTGCCTTGGCTTACGACACGGTGCACGTACGCCATCTTGAATCGTGTTGTTTCATGGTTCGATTCGAATATGTTGACAACTTGGCTTCGTCGTAGCGGTCAAAGCAGGCCGCTGCTGCCGCCGCCACAACCTCAACAACTCCCACGTTTGTACGCACCCCTGCCAACCTGGCGTCGACCCCCCGTCCCGTGCTTGAATTCGACGATGATGAGAATGCTGTCTCGGAATTTGTCCTGACGCCGCCGCCGCCGCAACCAGATCGTACGTTACAATACTGTTCTGGCTCGAGGATGCCCACTGAGACGACGTGCAGGAATCATGAACAGGCGTGATTTCCTGCCTCAGGCTCAACTACTGACTAGTCGCCACCAGCACCTCTTGACATGTCCCCAACCAACGCCGTGCAGTTCGCAAATGCAGTCGCAACTTGCGCTGCTCCCGTACCCATCGTCGTTCAATCAAGCAAGTGACTTGGAATCCACGGTCAGCTTTCAAACGAACACAACGGACGACACCGAGTGTCCATATGCGACGCACAACTACGGCAAACTCATGGCCGAGTTCCAACCGCAGCCAGAATCCCCCCAGCCGACGCGACAGAAGCGTCCGATGCCTCCGCCATTTCCATCCCAGCAATGGATGGACTCTTCCATGGAAAACCCCGTCCATCCTCCAAGCAATCGAAGGAATACCCCCAGCAACGCCATGATGAATCCTCCAACGAGCCGCCCTGCAATCACGCCAAATAATGAACACAACAATTTGAGTCCATTGACGCATCCGGTAAAGCATCGTGTTATCCCTCGTCATTTTGAATCTGCTACGACATAGATTCGAGATCCAAACAGTGCCCGCACAGCTGCTGTCTCTGCACCACATGGCACGACTATCTTTCATCCAAGAGTAGTCCATGGCGCTCCAGTCACCTCGCTCCGACTCCCCTCTTCGCATCAGCCCCCCGCTCTCACTGACTGTATGAAAGCAAGTCTGTCAGCGCGACAAGCCCTACTCAAGGCCCGGTAGCGACGACGTCTTTTCATCGTATCCATTGAACGAGCTCCGTCATGTGCAGGGAATTGGCGCGACCGCCGCAGCAACTGACCCACTCCAACGCACGTCCGACCAAAGTCGGGGGCTTGAGCCATCAAGGCCAGACCCACCCACCACCCCAACTCGAAAAACAGCAAAACTCGACACATCCCGACCATAGCTACCTCGTCCACCAGGCCATGCTTGCATTTGCCCGCCTCAATCAACGCCCAGCGTCGTCACAGCCATTCAGCCCCCCCACGCACACCCAAATGAATGGTATTGAACGAGCGCTGGACTGTCTCAATGTGGATATTCCGCAACTTCCCGATCGCGTCCAGGTTCGTCCCTTCTCCATCGAATGAACGAACGCGGGTCTAGAGTTTGCGTCGTAGGTGCTGCGGTCCCTTGAGCTAATGCTGTCATCCGTCATTATGGACAAAGACCTCTCCGACTGCATTCGCATCGACGACCAGTCTCGCTACCGCCCTCTCCTTACAGCTTACCCCTCGGTGGAAAACGTGCTTCGCTCGATTGGGTACACGTCTCCATCTGCGTCTCATGCTGTGCTGGCACTGGAGCACCTGAACCTGAGTGTGCTTAATTATGCCCTCGTGGCCATCAAGAGTCATTCGGGGATTCCACCGCTGCCCTAAACTCCACCATCGACCACAACCTTGTGTAAACACCACGAGGCCCCCGCCGTTGTCGTCTTCCCGATTCCGTAAAGTAGGTCGACAGTCTACTTCGGAATACACGTTGAACTAAGTTTTGCCGGCTGAGAGAGCATTCAATCCCAGTGATCCTGTCACCCTGTCACTGTTCACGGTGCCATGGCGTATAGCTGTACCAGAGTAAAAATACATCCTGCATTCATGCGCATGACGTCGGCAAGACCAAATATCACAGGTACATCTCGACATTCGGGTTCCACGAGCGATCGTCGACGTTGGTGGTTGTGACCTGTCGCACCTGAAGTTGAGACATCGAGCACCCAACGTATGCAAACCACCTGATGGGCATCAACTGCCACGCCTGATGGAAGCACCTTAATAGTGTCGACTTGTGCTCCCCAACTATTGAGTGGCTTGGTCGTGCGCAGTGCCTCGACAAGGTCGTCAATCACATCAGTATCACCGTCCATAGTGATGTCGACAACGTCTCTTTGCTGGCGGTTGTTGGACGCTCCTCCTGTCAAGCCGCGCTTGATCATCGCTCGGATTAGAGTCTGACGGAACATCACCTTCTGGACTTGGCCCTGCACTCGCACGTACTTCCTCGCCATCCCTGGCTCGGTCGACGCGACACGGGAGAAGTGGATATCCGGATAATGAGGGGGCGTCGAATACATCCGAACACCCGTTTAATGGTGCAATTGCAATTCTTTCCGAAAATCCGACGATTTTTCCACGTTTTAGTCGAAAAATAACGCATTTATCGATTTCACACCAAAACTTCCCAAAGACCGGCGTGCAAAAACACAGCAGAATTTCCGGTCTCCAATAGTGAGGATGTTTTTATAGGAATTTTTAGTTTTGCATAATATAAGCAAGTTCAGGTGCATTATATTACGTGGCGTCACCGAATGGAGAGAGCCATGCAACTACAATTCTGCCATGTCTCTTTGGTATCCTCGCGACCATGATTTTACCCAAGCCTATTCCAGCAAGTTAAACCGTTAAAACTTGCATTTTTCAACAAAATGCGCAGGTTTTATCATGAAACGTAGTAACGTTAAACGAATTGAGGTGTTCGACGCATCGAGCACAGGGAAGCAGGTGATTGGTCCATGTCGTGGGCGGGCGCGTCCTCGACCGCTCAGTGAAGAGGACCGTGGAGTTGCGCACCAGTTCACATCCCTCGCTCCGCATGATGCGAACGTCACCCCGAACGTCCACCCAGCCCGCGTCATCGCCTACGTGTTCGCTGGCCCATGGGGCCTCGTCATGCAGCAAACGCACACCAACCAACCCTCGACAAGAGGCCACACATGACAGAACGGATGACGATACTTCCAAGGACATCATGGCCATGTTTGCATCTCTCGAACTATCTCCACCATTGCCAGCCAACGATTCCATCGTATATGCTGACAAAATTGACACAGATTCATGGCAAACGGTGTCCGACGCCGCCAACAACCAGACTGGTGACCACGACATTGAGGTCCGGCCTTTGAACACAAACGAGCTGTCCCTGTGGAACTCACTGACAACATCGTCACCCAGTGCCTTGTCGATTCCTCCGTCCACGTCAACCGCCTCGTCACCCACGTCACAAACACCGACAAGTCGATCTGTGTCGAAGTCGCTCTTGAAGAAGAACAAGACGACCAACGATCCGAACGACAAGCGTGACTTTCTATTTGGCGGTCTCCCGCCGGAACTACGCATTCAAATGCAACTCGACGACGTCGCGCAGTACAGCGTCACGGACATGAAGACGGCGGCGCGCATTTCGCACTTCATTTCGGCCTTGCCTGGGCTCAGCCCTGACTCCATCGTGACCGACTCGACTGCGTGTGTCGGCGGCAACACCGCTTCGTTTTGCACATTCTTCCGCTACGTCCAAGCCGTCGAGATCGATGCGACGCGATTTCAAATGCTCGTGCACAACCTCCACGCGGTTATGTCGCTTGTCAACGTCCAATGCTATTGCGCCAACTACGTGGACGTAGTCGAGTGCTTTAGCCAGGACGTTGTGTTTGTGGACCCGCCGTGGGGTGGCCCCGAGTACCGCTCTCGGTGCACGGTCGACCTCTTTCTGGGCAACACTCCCCTCGCCGACGTGTGCGAGCGTCTTGTCGGCCGAACGCAATACGTCGTCGTCAAAGTGCCGGAGAACTTTGACCTGGACAAGTTTACGGCCAACGTATCTGGCGTTGTCGGGTACATCTCGTCGTTCCGAAAGATGGGCCTTGTCGTTGTCGACTATCGATACGTGCAGCCCACGCCTGTGGCACCAGGCGATGCCGAAGACTCGATAGCGTCCAAGTTTTACTCATAATATATGATCCCACCTGCCCTGTCGTGCATCGCAATCGCCGCTGGTCAACGCAACGACTACACAAATCTAGCACTTCTTCAATCTTGCTCTGACTTACAACCTCGTCTAAACGTTGCACGCGCAGAGCGTGTGAGCCAGCCACGAGTGCCCCCGACGACCCTCACCACCAGAGCACCCCCATCTCATGTGCACTGGTTTGTCTTCATCGAGAGGGCCAACTTCTACTACCGATCCGACGAAGAAAGCCCTTTGAATAATCAACCAACGTTATGGTTGGTGATGATGACATGGCTCATTTGCGAGTTGGCCCCGTCGCCGAGCGAGAACGGCAGCGGGTCTGTCGTGGCGGCGACGTGCTCCGACACGTGGTGGGCACACATGGTCGCTTGGCCGGCAAAAGCAGTCGTGGCGATGAGGCGGGTGCAAGTCACAATGCAGCATATCTTGTCCTTGCGATGATTCATGCAGAACCCGCCGCCACGGTCGGTTCGATCGCATCCCAGGACGCTGCAGATCCGTTTTTGGCCGTGTTTCGCGCACAATTCTTCTCTCTGGGCGCTATTCGTACACCCCGGCCACTTGCATTTGCGACCACCACCGTGCATTCGGCAGAAACCCCCACCCTGCCCGTGACAAAGTAAGATCGCAGGAATAGGCGACACAACTGTGAGTGTTCGGCCTACCTGGGCCGTCTTGGGGCACCCGTGGAATTTGCAGCGTGTTCCGCCACCATGGGACTTGCAAAGACCATGCGACTGGGCAGCGCGGACGCAGTTTGTGTGCTGGCATCGCTTGCCCCCGCCATGTGCAATGCATCGATTGCGCCCTTGAATGCCTTTGGTACACGACACAACGCAACACTTTCGAGCCCCGCCGTGCAATTTGCAGTAGCCCCGATATCGTATGACTGCCATGCAATCTCGTTCGAGGCATTGATTTGGCACTTCGACGTAGTCGGGTGGTGGCTGCACGTTGACGAAGTTGACAACGCTTGGCTTCATGGGATCGACGGACGAGGCAAAGTCAACAGCCGACGACATTGCGACAAACGGCAACGACCGCCCTAATACAACCTCCTTATGCGACGTCGGCGTCCGGGCTGCTACATTGGTGTACCAGAGTCGAGATGGGATGGCAACGACGGAGGCAACATGGGAACGGCGCATGGTATTATCGTGTAGGGCGCAGTCAAGTGAGGGTAGTGTCGGTCGTCGAGTTGTGGTGCTCTGGGCACAGTCCTGTGTTGAATCTTTGAGCATTGCGATGTAAGATGACTGTGGGGACTCACTGGTGGAAATAGTCAGCAGAGTTTGTCGACTCGGGCATGGTGGAATATGCCAGAGGCGGTTGGTACGTGGCTCTCCATGGCGTCGCGTCTGGGTCGTGTGGATAATCGTGGTGAGGGCTGGGCTGCGGCCACTGGCCCATGTCGACGTGTGGATGTAGCACGTGCTGTTGGAGGTGGTGGCTGTGGTGGGGCACTTGGTCTTCGTACACATAACGATGTGTGTGGTGGTCGAACATCATGTGGGGAGTGCCGTCGGTTGCGTCCTTGTATCCTTCCGGGGGCACATTGTACGGTGGCTGTGTCAAATGCTGGTGGGGGTGCATCTGCAGGCAATGTCGGGTTGGGCAATGCGAAGACTGCGCCACTCACGACAACATGCACAAACGACGATGCGTTCCCGACAACTTTTGTACGTCTTCGATTTCAGCCGAGTCCACCTCTGAACACAGACGGCCGCTCTCGCCTCTCTCGGTCTCTACTGCCCCATCCACATTTGCAACTGTGTCAGGTACTCTATCGCAACTCGAGTCGGCGAGGACAGTACTGCGCGACCAATCACGCGCTATGCAAAACGCGCGTGTTCTGCTGTAGACATCGTCGCTGTGGACCACGCGGACGGCGCTGCTGCCACCATCCACGACACATGTGCTGGTGCTGCACGTTTGAAATCCGCCGCTTGGACGGACCGTCGTGACAAAGAGCCGGACGCGTGGCTAATTTGCCGTGTTGGGCGACTTCAAGTGACTACGGCGACCGAGTCTCGATTCGAGAAAGGGGCAGCGTGACCCAACTCCTGGACGTTGAAAGTCTTACGGACCAGTGCTTCGCGTGGCAAAGCACGCTTGCAAAAGACGTATTTGGGCGGTTGCCGACTGCAGAAAGTGCCAACGTTTACGCTGTGGCGGCTGGTCCCACACTCCGCAGCTACCGTATCATTCCCGTAGAGGGCAACGAGTTCCAATGGTATTTCTTGAATCTCGCCGTCATGGATGCGATCGAAGTAGCTTTCGACCGTCACTGGTGACCGTTCACCTCATCCGCAGGGGGGCATTCCTCGGCCACCGCAGCGCAGACTTGCTCCTTGTGCACCAAGAACCGACCATAGCCCATTCCAACTTGATTGGCAACAGCTCGAAGGAATGACGCGGCTTTCGAACTAATGACAAAAGAGTCTTCCTAGCACGATGTGAAGGGAGCTCAAGCCGTTCGCCACGCATCAGCTTTTCGTGCTGCAACCGGTAGAGCTGAACAGGCACAGCTTGGAAGGTCTGCCAATTGTTGGAATATTGTGATCCGCAAGATCACGTCTAGTGGCGCCTGGCGAGTTTGCAAGTCACCTTAACAGTGCGCCGTTTCACCCAGCTAACAAGATTCAGAACGAATGGCCACGGTGGCTAGCGGGGATTCCACGAAGTCAAAACGAGCATATGATGCTGGGCCTGACGAATTCGGTCGGGTAGTGGACGGGACGCGGCGGCGTATCCAGCATCCGCCCGTGACAGCGTTCAATTGCCGCCGCACCATCTCCCTTTCGACTACAATATTCATTGGGAAGGGAATTTAGCAATAATGTAGCAATACTAACACGTTGAGTTCGAAAGGTTGCACGGCTCAAAAGTGCACGGCATGGCTTTTCATCAGGGACTTGTCTCCCCCACATAATGAAACCTGTCAAACTGGATACGTATTGAAAATTTGTACTATTCGAGTAATTGCACGAGCATCATTTTGAAATTTATCATCCATTTGTGTTACCACAGACCTGTAGAACATGATCCACTGTGTCATTTGGATATTTACCTGCGTTCAAGTGGTTTTGGCATCTATCACGATAATGTCTAGCACTGACTTGCACAGCCAACAACTACCGATCGGCATATTCGGTGACTTCGACGGCAAATCCAAAACGGCCTTCATCCACGGTCATGACGAAATCCTGCCACGTGGCATGTCATTTTATCCTACCTTGACCAACGTTCCGCGTGATGGTCCCCGACAGTCGCGTCCCTGCGGTAAGGTTTCCTGCTGCACGCACAGTAGCTCGTGTTGTCGGGTGCTCTCGGCCATAATGCTCATGCAAGGTCACACCATTCAATTTCCATGAATGAATTCGTGACACCATGTTAAATTTCTTTTTTGTGACGCCATCGCACTCCGTGCATACGGTGCTGTCACAAACTGCCCAGACGTCGTCGGGTTGTCAAACGGATACAGACAAAAAAAGTGCCTTATGTCCGGGCAATACAAAACGAAGCACACGCAAATTTCAATGTTACACGAGGATTCTTGACGAGCTGTCATAAACGAAGCATGTCATTTGCCTGGAGAATAGTCCTGGCAAGAAAGGACTAACGTTCGATGCACAAGATGCAGGAGAATCGAACCTGCATCCAGTGGTTGTGTGGAAGGGGTTTGGTCAGCCACGAATACTTGGTCTTCTAAGCACCGTCGGCCTTGCGGTGTCAAACATCTTGTGTTTTGTATTTGAGCTGAAATTTTCAGGGCTAGGGTCTTGAATGGAAGTGACGGTAATGGATGTCAGCCCCAGCGGACGCGGCAGTGACTTCGGCACCGGAAACGTCTTGGATCCTGCGAATTTCGACTCCCCCCCAAGTCCCCCCAAGTCAATGAGAGAGGTTCGTCCGTTTTGTACCTTGTCCATTTTGAGACTGCGCACGGTGAACCCCTTGCATTTGGTGGTGTGAGGGCGATCCCACTTGCCGACTCGTCTACGACCAGCGCGCTCCATTTTTGGTTTTGCCGTCCTTCTCGTTCGAGCATGCTATCCGCCGGGTCTCGGCAGCCCCGACGGGCACGTTATAGAATGCACACGATCGTCACATTTATCGCACACACATGAATGGGGGCTGAGACATTGCGCATCCCGACGGAAAGAGCTCATTCTATGCATTCAACATGACAATTTGTAACTCGTACAGTGAAACGCTTCTGGAGTGGTGGTCGGGATTGCTCAGGACGATCAACTGAAGTGGGCACTTGGGGCATCACACTTTGACCACGGCGAATCCCGTTCCACTGACTTTCACGAGACTAGCCCACGTTGCCATCGATTTCCTCCACCACGTATATAAGCCCCCCAGACATATATTTGACGTTAGCCCGACCCATCCTTGCCATGCCGCGAACGTTGCTGGGGGCGGACTTTTCTAGAGGGCGAAGTATAGGGGCTACGCCAGGATAGCCGCTTCAAGGAAACCGACAGCGGAATAGTTTTGCCATTTGTTGCCGTTGACTGCACGCAATCGACACAGTCCGACAGCGTGTACCTCACGACGACCCAATAGCACTCGAATCGAGGCAAATAGGTGAGCGGCGTCGGTACAGCATCGCCATGCGCGAAGTCGTTCGCTTGCCCACGCCACTCACCCATGGCACCGCAGTTGGGGAGCGGTTGGTTAGATGCACATGTCGACCACGGACGCGTTGCTTGTTGTGCCGGAATCACCTGTCGCGCATCGTCATGTCAGAGACCGGAGAACATACGACGGCTTTGAAAGTGCGCATCCTCCATGCCCGGGATGTCGTCGTAGGAGTTGTTTTTCAAATTGCACGTAACATCGACGACCGCATGACAATGGACACTCCAGGCTCCAAACCGATGAGAGTACGTTCATGAATTTGTCTGCGTTGTACGACGTGTCGCGAGAGCAGCACTCGCACGAATGTTCGTTGAAGCCCTTCTTGCACGCGCATTGGACCTACGATCGAACCATGAGGAGATCTCGACAGGGAGAAGACTCTTTCAAGCACTTGAAACACTTATGTCGGTACAGGTCGTGCAAATGCCGCAGTCAACCACATATTTGTCCGAGACGACTTGATCGAAGAATCGTCCGCCACACGCTGAACCTTGTCCGATATTCATTCCTGCCCCGTCACATTGCCCCCATGCAGCAGCGAAGATATGGGGAGCTCAAACCTGTGTCGACGGTGACACTAGTGGCGCTGGGGCCGCACTGCGAGGTATCGACGCCCCACCTTGGCAAAACCTGTACGGGACATGCAACCTTTGGTCGTACGGAAAGTGGACGAGGAGCGCCAGGTCCAAGGAGCGGCGTGCGATTTCATATTGAACCACGAACGTCAAGGCGACAATGTGAATGGCGAAGGACAAGTCCGTCGGCTTCACATATTTCAATGGTGAGGTACCAAAGCTACGCCGACACGAAAACGGATTGGAGAATTCAAAATTATCAAAACACTTCTAAGGACACTGAATCGCGCCAGTTCGTGAACAGCCTCGTCTGGAGCGGCACAGACTAAAGGCCGGTTTTCCCGACGAAACGAATGCATTGGACGTACGGTGGCACGCACGAGTGGGGCGTCCTCCTCGACAAGGCGCCGTGTGCGGGTAGCATACGCTTCATCGCCTTACGCTGCTGTTAAGGCAATCGTTCAATCAAAAACATGTTCCCTAAAGGTGTAGCATGTCCGAAGTGAGCCCGGGCGGTGTCGGCTTGTTCGAACGCGACGATACTTCCAAACATGGGCCAACTTGAGGCTTTACGGTGCGACATTGGTCTGGCAGCCTAATTTTGGTGGGCATGGATCTGAAGTCCTTCTGTTGTCTCGATGTGGAGCCACTCGTCCGGCCCGAGCGAGATCACCTTGGGGACGTCTGCCACGCTCGCAACCGTAGGTTTCGTTGCCATGACTATCTTGGCTTTCTCGAGCATGTCCTCGGCGTTCCGCAACAACATGCCGACGATCTTGTTGCCCCGGAGGTAGTACACGATGCCGCGTTCGTAGGGCTTTGCCGACGATCGGGATGGGCGCAGCCACACCCCTACCGTTCGCAGCGATGCGTCGATCACCCCCACGCCTTCACACGTGACGCCAGTCCAATTCATGTTGCTTCGAAACATGGGCTGGTGTCGGTAGACCTTTTTCGTCCCAGTCGGCGCCGCCTGGATAGACATTCGTGAATGTCTGCGTGCCAAGGTACGTTGCCCAAGTTGATCCAACCGTGGGACACGCACCACACTCGTACTATGTTGTAGCCTGCCAAGAGCCCCGAGTTGACCGCATGGTCGTACCGATCGACGCGGCGCCGCCCCACAAATTCGTCAAAGTAACTCGCGGCGCTTCCGGCCACAAAGATGTCGGCCAACGCATCCAATTGAGCGTTCACGACGATGCCTATCGCTGCCGTGAATTCTCGTGTTGTCGATGGAGCATGCAATCCAGTCAATACCCCTCCTTCCACATTCCTCCAGATTGGTTTCTAGGTATCAAACAATCTCCTAAACTAACTCCCACACACATGGCATACCCCACCGACGGGACACTTAAGGTGAACCCGCCACATACCTCCGTTTTGTGGATCGACTTCAAGACTCGCGGCGACGACGCCGTGCACCGTTGGGTCGATGTGCGTCGGGGCTAGCAGACATAGTCTGTGACGAGGCGAATCGTTGCTGGAGCGTCGGTCTCTGCATCGTTGTGCATGCAGGTCAACATGACATCGTCACAAGTTCTACCACCAAGGTTGCCTGCCAAGGAGGTCGCCGACACGTTGGAATTTGTTTTGACGCTGGTGACAAGTGTGCCTGGCTTTACATGTGCATTTCCGAGGCTTTCCAACCGCCTTTTGAGTTCGACGCTCAAGTATGAGGGCAATTCGTGGGCGCATGGCCCTGGCATGGTTACGAAGAGGAGCTCAACCTAGTCGTTCGGCACACGCGCGATGACCAGTGGTCGTCAATTTGAGTTGCGATCAGCAACTCACCTGCCGGTTAGGCTGAGCCGCGGCGAGTGCGACGGCCAACTCCGTTGCAAGAAAGCCACCGCCAATGATTGACACAGATTTTATGGCGGGAGATAACCGGTGTAGCGCTTCAAAGTCACTGCGTGATGCCGTCGTGTTGATGCAGTCGTCGAGAGCATACGACAAGCGAGAACTGTCGAGGACATACAGAGGACGTGGCTTGCCTGCAGTGGCAATCAAACACTTGTCGAAAGCAATCTACCAAGATGAAGAGCCCTTCATTTTTCATGCATAGAGGGAGACATGAATATTGTTACCATCGAGCCATCGTCCAAAGCAATGAGCTTTGCCTCGACATCGACACGGACTGGATGTTTTCCTGTGGCTAATGTGACGACATTCGGAGGTGTCGCCACGTCAACTTCGAGCCATGGGGTGATCGACCGCCGCCACTCATTAAAAGTGTCGAAGAGTGTGTTGGACATGATCAGCCGTGATGCAGCCTCGTCGCCATCACTCGATGGGGACGTATCGGAATCTTCCGAGTCGTGTTTGTGGTCAACTCGAGGTAAATGAACGTCGTCGCTGAGCACGAGAATGTCCGCCGTCGGCTCATGCTGCAGAATGGCTTCAATTGCTGCATAAGCAGTGGTCGACGCGCCGACAATGACGAATGCGTAGTGCTTGATGCCCAGTGCAGAGTCCGGTGGAGGTAATAGGATATCTACGAACGGCATGAACACTGAAAAGTCCTGAATGGCATCAACCTCGGCTTTCAATAACAATATTCTTGTCACTCAGGGCGCGATGAGATTTCCACGAGGAGAGCCCGACGCCCGTTGCGACCGCGGCTAGCTCCCGCCGGCAGCGCAGGGAAGTGATAATGACGCTTGAGTGGAAGCTGTGGTGAAATGCTATTGGCTTAAAATCCACCCAATGGCCTCTCGAAGAAGAGGCAATTTGCAGTTGTGCCAAACTTACGTTAAACTTTGAGCAATCTGACCACCGAGCAAACCAGGGATCCAACTTTCTGTGCTCGAACCTCCATTGTGCACTGTTCGACCATGACTTGGTCTCCACGCTGAAAAGGTTGACACTAACAGCGACCAATGCAATTGATGGCGCCAGTAGCGTCCCCAATTGTTCGGCTGCTCTGTTACGGGCAGTTTCGTCGTGTAACTGTTGCGGTCACAATCGTCGCGGCCACGCAGTCCATCCATGCGCACAGCCCCGACGCCGGGGGCGCTGGTCAAGGAGCATGATATTTCGACAAAACAGCTCATGGACGACGCGTTGGTTGACCACGACGTAAGTGAAAGTGGTGGCGACTCAGACGACGAGACGAAACCAGCCGTTGTCAAACCGACCCCGGTCGTCCAGAAAGCTATGTACAAAATCAACTCGTACACGGCTTTGACGAAGCTAGACAAAGGAAACAAACAAGCGACACCGGCAGAAACCCGTCGCACCTCCGTGAAACCTGTGGCGGACACGGTGTGCAGTCGGTGCACAGGCAGCAAGGACATGCCGAGTATGCACTTTGCAGCATACGCAGGCCACACGTCGTGCTTGGCCATTCTAATCCAGGACACGGGATTCGTGGCCCAGGACAAACACCACCGTACGCCGCTCTTCTACGCGTGTGCGTCGAACCAAGCCGAGTGCACCAAACTCTTGATTGAGAAGCGACCTCAGTGGATCGACATGCCTGACTCGCAATTGGACACTCCGGTTCATGTGAGCTGTTTTTTTGGGTGGGAAGCTTGCCTCGAGGTAGGTCGCATTGAAATAGCATGCCACGACGGGGCTAAGATCCTCGCTCTACATGGACAAGAAAAGTGTTGTCACACTTCCCTGTCGTGCTGCTGTAGGTCCTGCTGGAAGCGGGCGCGAACCCCCACGTTCGCAACGCTAAGGGGTTTCGCCCGAGCCACATCACAAAAACCCCCGCGTGTTTGAAAATTCTCGTCAGCCATGGCGACGATCTGCTCCAAGGCGACAAACTCGGCCGAACTCCGCTCTTTGTCGCGTGCACGCGAAACCGCGTCGACTGCGTCGAGTTCCTATGCCAGTGGAACTACCAAGTACACTCGTGGATGCTCGAGCAAGAAGACGATCGCAGCGATCGACCGATCCACGCTGCTGCCTGCAACGGCAGCATTGGCAGTCTCGAGGTAGCTTCGATGCACCCGGCCGAAAATGCCGCTTTGCCAATCGCCTTTGTAGATCCTCATCAAGTATGGTGCGGACGTGTTTGCCCGAAATGCCCGCGGGCTCACAGCTATTGATCTTGCTGTCAACAATCACCACACGGTACGACAACGTGTGGACTTCGTTGACAGGAGAGTTATCGAATCGATTCGACCGAATCGAAATGCATAGGCGTGCGTGGACCAGCTACAAAAAGCAATCAAGGATGCAGTAAGTAGTCATGATCTCATCGTTTTGGCATGAATTCCAGCCACGAACTTGGCAACCTTCGTCGATATGGTAGGAAACGGCGTCGACGTGGTTCCACCCCGCCAACGCCCGGCATGAGAATCGCCCGCAAACATCGAGCGAGTGGAGCGAATGCATGGACACCGACAGCGGCTACGTCTTCTTTTACAACAACTTGACGGGGAAATGTCAGTGGGAAATGCCAGAGGGGTTCATGACGCTTGTTACATTATCGTCTGTGGCACACGCGAGATTTTGCGTACGTAGATACGTGGCGTCGCCGGATCTGAACGGCGCCGAGGGAGCTACAAGTACAAGGACCTCACACGCAGTTGCCGACTCGTTGGCACATCCTCCCGTACGTGTTGGTCCCTTCCCGTGGGAAGTCGATGGATTTCACGCAAGCGTGGAGTAGGATGACGATGGAGGAGATTATGTTTGGGTCAAAAAGAAGAAGAAAACGATCTCGGTCGTCGCAAGTACTCAATTGGAATGGATGGTCGTCCAAGATCCAGGGTCGAAAGCCATCTATTACAAGAACACCCTGACAGGCGAGTCGCAGTGGGAAGAGCCTGAGGCAATTCAAAAGCTGCAGCATGATGCTCAAGCGCACACGTCGCAGCACGCCCAGGAGTTGTGGGATGAACTCAACAAATCGCGCGATGCGCTGGCCGAGGTACCAAAGCAACTATAGCACATGACGAAACGCCGTGAACTGACTGTAGAGACTCGAACAAGAACGAGCGCGGCAACTCGCGCTCACGGCGGCGGCGACTCAAGCATTTCAGGCGTCGATCCAAGCGCGTCGAGAGGAAATGCACCAAAAAGAACTCAAGACGCTCCTGCCCAAGTCGTCGTTTGTCAAGGCCAAACACAAACCGCCGTCCATGCGAGGTGGAGCATTCGCTCACCAAGCGCACAGCCCCCTGACGTGTGCACGTCGACTAGGATCAATGATGAAGATGTCGATGCACACGATCCAAGACGTGGACAACGAAACCTCGGACGGCGACGCGGACGACCTCACCAAGCTCTGCGATGACGAACCGTTCTTGAACCTGTTCTTGGGTTCGTTCATTCGCTACGACTCGACGACCTCCAGCAACCAGACGAGATTGCCCGGCTCAAAACGCAGCTTGAAACTCGACATGACTGGCGCCCAGCGGATCTACAATGGCATTTTCCACTACTACTTGACGTTGCTTGACCCGTTCAATGTTGTGGGAATGTCGTACGTTGACAGGGACGGGTCCCCACGTCACGAAAGGAGTGTGTAGGAAGGCGCAGTTTCGAGTGCTTCTCAAGGACGCGGGGCTGTTGCCAAACCCAGGGGGCGCACCAGGGTCCACTCCCCCGCCGTTGAAGCTGCATGCTGCCGACATGATCTTTACACTCTTGGCGACCCCCGACACCCGTAAGGCGCATATGCCACTCGGAACATTGTAGTACTCAGTTGCATGTCAAAGGCCCGGACGCGCCGTCGAAGGAGTCGATGATGCTCATCTCGGGGTTCTACAAGGCCATGGTCAACGTGGGCGAGCGCGCAGTGGCGGGTTTGGATGAAAAGGTGGAGGCTGCCATCGACGACGTCGACGCGTGGTTTTGCACCGAATACATGTTGCCGCTGCTGCGGCGCCTCGCAAGTAAAATGGCCGAAAACGTCAAGCTGTGAGGCCCCTGTCGTGTTCCGGTGAAGTTGCTCACGCATGATGCAGGTACAAAGACATAGAGGCAAAGATGGCGAGCAACCCCCAAGTTGTCGCCCTCGTCGCGGGCAATCGCGTCCAGCTGCAAACCCTCCATCGGTTCTACAGCAGCGACTCTCGATTCAAACTGATGACCTTCCAAACACTCAGTCAACTCGCGACAGACTTTGCGCTGACACCGACGCTGCTGTGCTCCACGTCCGCTCTCTACCACGTGTGCGAAGCAATCAACTGGATCAACGGCCACTCGTACACCGTCGTGATTTCGTTCGAAAAGTTTGTCCAGATCTGTCGCACCCTCGCGGTCAGCCCTCGATTGCAAATCGTCCAAGTCTGTGTTGAACATGCCGTAGGTCCTGTTCCCCCAAGACGGAGCGGCAGGGGAGCTCTCGTGCTGGCAGGCCTTCCTGACGTTCCTGAATACCCATCGCCACAACCGAGCGACAACGCTGGGGACCAACCCCCTCAACTTCGTGCCTTTTGCAATCAATCTGGAACAAGTCCCAGCGGTAGTCCAGCCGGCGCTCCTGCCACCCCCCATCGAACAAGACGAAGACGACCCAGGGGACGACATGTAAAAGGCGCTCGTTTCGATGGGTGTCGACACAGGGACACGGATATTCCTCGAGCCAAACTGTAAGTTATGCTCGCCCTCCGGCCAAAACAGTTGCCAGCGCATAAATTTGGAACCAGATATAGTACGAGCGCGTGAGGCGCCACTTTCGGATGACGAAGCGCATTGGGTCGAGACCTATCAGATGCGGAAGCCATTCGAGTATACACTTGGCCGCGTCGACGCACGCCGACGCATGGCATCAACCACCCAGACTTGCTTTTCGCACACAACTGTTCTACGTTCCTGGACGCCCCTGTGGTATGGAGAAGTGTCCTGCAGTCGCTGACCAGAACAACGACCTAGAAGGTGTATGTTTGGATGTTCAACAATGTTCAATGGAGGTCGCCCAAACTGTCGGACGGCGCGGGTGACACAATACCAAACGGCTCTTGCATGGGCTGGCCAAGACTGTACTGGTGCAACCTTGCCGCGCGGCCGTGGGTGAGTTGTCTGGGAGCCACCAACCACTCCTCGTCTAGGTGAAATAATCATTATGGACCGTGCATGCGGGTCGCGAAGCTTTTGTCGCCATAGCATGCATATTGTGCGACTGGCGCACTGTGCAGGAAGGGATGCAGGGAGATTCCCAATGTGGCATGGTGGGGGGTTGATTGAGTCCGAATCAAGTACAACGGACATCTGCCGTAATTGGTTGCATTCATGCATGGCGATTTCGACAGCTCGCTGTTTCAACTGGACAAAAGCGATCCCCCCGCCAAAAAAACTGAGCAGACCAGCCATTTCTCGCGTATGATGCCGAAGTTGTTGTGACGTCACACGATGGAGCGGCAGATTTGTGCGCTCCGTCATCCGTCGCGCTACCGGATTCCACGTCGTCGCTATCGAGTCCCAAAGTTGTATGTGAAATTGTCGTTGGTATCGTCCTACCTTGGTGGACTACCGTACGCTATCGACATACACCACTCACGACGACGTAGCAGTCCAAGCAATGCACGTTCGGAAAGTCCTCGTCCCGTTTCGGCAACCGTGCAGGGCCGCAAACACCCCACCCCATGCAGCATCCATTCAACAATTGCTGCCGTGATATGGTCGAAGGATGGACCGCCCGCCAGCTCAGTTGCAAACTCTCTAGAGCCAGATGCCACGTTGGCCACGTGGACGTGGTAGACGTTGAATTGGGAGAGCTGACGCATGGTCTGTCGAGCGACCGTTGGGCTAATGGACGTCAAGCAAGATTTGTTCGAATGAACGGCGACACGTCAACCAGTGTGGATCAAAACATGAGTCCACCTTGTCCTTCCCTACTCCATTGAGGCATCTTCGAGTGCCGCCCTGTCGCATGGACACGAATCATGCCCCCGACGATGCGCACGTCAAATTTCAAAATTTCACCCAGTATCCTCAAGGTTTTCAAAAGTCGCGCGGGTCGCCCGTCGGCGTGTGCCACCGCAGAGATATGGACTAAGTTCGCGGAAAGGCCCACAGAGCCGGTGGGTCCTAGCCAACGAGACGCCCTTTCTACGCCATTGAAACGTGCTTCCATGCCGTGGGATTCCTGTATCGTAGTCGAAGATAGCGACGGAGCGAATGCTTACTCTGGAGGGCGGCGATTGCCCCAACTCGCGCCGGCGCAAGATCGTGGGCACAGCAATGAACGCTGATGTTTCTTGTTGAAGGAATTTACGTGGACAACGCCTTGTCCGTTTGGTTTGTCGCGGCAGTCCATTGCACAAAGACTGCCTACACACACTACTAGGGAATCCCTCGTGTTTGGAGATGCACCGCGACCACCACCAACACCCAGATGCATATCCCACGACGCGTCCAGCGGCGCGACGACAAACGCAAGTAAGTTTATAAATTCAACCCCCGAGGACGACTACGGCCCCTTGACAGCAACTGCCATTGCCATGTTCATGCACCACCGGGATGTTTGTGAGCGATCGAGAGGCGCTCAAAGCGGCGCATGAACTGCACCACTTGCAAGTCGTGATGGATCGAAGGCTTTTGCCCACAGCCGTCGACGTTTCCGCACGTCATCTCTACTCCATGCCTCCAGTCGAATACCACTTGCCGGAGACCCTCCATGGCGCCTCGAAACCATCGAGGAATTCAAGGCTTCATCGTCGATCAACGAGAAGTACCGTCCATTGCGCACGACGGGGGCAAGCGGTGCATATTAAAAAATCAGCGCAGTCACACGGTCATGCGAAGCACACGACGGCGGTGGCGCACCTTTCCCAACTGCGACAAGAGATCACAAGGAGGGGGACGACGGTGCCGGGTTGACGGATGTGGCGCCCGGCGTGACGATATGTGCCGGAAATGGCGGGCAAAGTGCTGCATTGTGACAGTACACGCCGAGGGGAAAGACTCTGAGACGTCGTGTGTCGCAAACGCGGCTCCGGAGCGTCTCCGATCGCGACGGGTATTGCTTGGCCCGTAGAACAAGCAGTTGGAAGAGCCAGGCGCAATTGGTGTCCCAAGTGCATGTGACAATGAGTTCTGTTTGCAACGTGAATGTTCTGTACGTGGAGTGGGTAGTCTACTGCTGCATGTAGTTGCTGCGCGGCGAATCAACGGAATTGCTGCTTGCGTTGGACAGGGCGCCGCCATGCGGGATGATAAAATGGAGCAAGCGCCGAAGTGGCGTCGTACGATGCAGACCCTGGAGGGTAGATTACTGAACCTGTAGTCTGCTTGCTTTCTAGACTATGATGGATCGTGAACTAACAATCATGGTGAGATCACTTGGCTACCTGTGTTGGAAAGCTGCCAACACAGGTACACTTCAACGGGTTCACAAAAAGACCCATGATGCGTCGGAGGGGCTGAACTACGACGAAACACGCTGACGTTTGCGAGGCATGTTCATCAAGGTGTGATGGACACTCGACCCAACAAGAACACACTCGGTCGCCCCCCACGTGCTTCACACGCCCCATGCATGTAAGGCTGGTCAAGAAGCAGCCAAATTGTTGGTAAAAGGCAGTGCATGACCCCAACGCGTCCGTCTGAGATGTACAATGCGGAGAAGCGCCCGCGCGATGTGCTTTGTCGAGGAAGGCCCATCCCTGAGACTGTATCCAACTCTGGGAAAGTGATGCGCAAGAGCGGCCAAGTTTACAATGGAAATGACGTCCCACTGTCGTAACTAAGCATAGCCGCATATTTAACGCAATAAAACCTCGTAAGGACAAACCCACCCAAAAAGTATTTCGCAACTACAACACAACCGACGAGAATTGTGTGCACACCGGTACGTGGCAGAGATATTTTGTGTATTCTTGTGCAAGCAGCACCATGGGTGCCGATGAGGGAGCCCCGTGCAGGGATTTCTTTCTTGCAATCCAGGTGCCCATGGGAACACAGAGTTCAGATGAAAACCAATTAGGTCGACGATAAACACAAATATGACGTGGGTTTTATTGTTTGGTAATTTTTATTCGACTCCCGACGAATTTTGTACCCTAATCCAGTTCCTGTCGCCGCGTTGTAATGATGTGTACGTCACCGTTGCCGCCAACTCCGAGGGGGAGGTGGGTTCCCACCTCGTGCGCTGGGGGCTCCGTCCAACTATGACGATGGGGGAACTGGGGGGCTAGAGGATGACGGGTGGCATACACAGTATGCACCGCCGCACCCCCTCCTTCAAATCCCACACGTCGAAGTTCATCGTATTCACGTTGATCCGGGGATGGTGGTGCGGCAGTGCCTCGACAGCAATTCTATTGCAGTAGAACATTGTTGGTATCACCACGGACTCTTAATTAGATTGTCGTGATGTGCTGTCTCAGGAGTTTGCACAGAGACACAAAGCACGGGTGCAAACGTACCTATTCATAGTTGTAATCCAATGTGGATGCCTTCATTTTGGCCGTGGAGAGGTCATCGAGCCCTCGAGTGCCGACTCCCATGGGCCACTACAGTAACTATACAACGTGGCAGGTGTGAGTGCAGCTGTGCCAACCACTCACCTTTCTGAGTAAGTCGTTTGCAAAAGCGCAAGAGTCCTTGAACGTTGCAGATACGTATTGCCATGCGATCGACCTTTGTCTCCATATCGAGGATGGTCCAATGTGTGGTGGATGCGGCACGTTCTTGACGGAGGTATGGGGGGCCTCTATCGAAAGGCACTGAAATGGGGCGGCGGTCGCAGATTCGCCGCGAACGAGTGCGTATGCTTTAAAGCGGTAGACCAATGCATCTGCACGAGCAGCAAGCCACGAAAGTATCGATTCAGCCCCCATCTTGCATCCCTCCCATACAAGCCTCCAATCCTTGTCTCATGCAGAAGATAGCTCTTGACAAGCAAGTGGCGCTTCCTACTACGAGAAAGCTCGGCATGAATGGGCAAAACCGTCTTTGGTTCAATTCGTTATCGAATTCGCTGCCATCGATGGTGTGTCTGTCAGCGATGATAACTCCAATGACGACCACGACGTGGGTGGCGATACCCTGTCGCCTGTTTTCAGTTGCCCCCACAACGCTCCCCCATGCCACTCTTTCCACGCTGCGGCTTACGCAGGCAACGGACGTCCAGCACACAAGAGCCATGCGCCACAGGATTCCTTGCTTGAGTTATCCTAGTCCAATGTCGGTTAGTGCAGTATGGTTCAAATCCGACCTTGGCTAACAGAATGGAATCGGCTAACGGAATGCATCCACCACGTGGTAGCGTCTACACCAGTTGTTGCACCATGCGACTGACTTGAGGTTAGTATGGCATACAAAAATACAAGTGACCTCCGCCAGGTGACACACCCGCCAGCCGTGGTTAACCTGTCGACACCTGTCTAGGGAAGATGCAGTCTTTCGGAGTGTTCATTTTTCAACTTGTACCAGCATGGGACACGTCTACTACCACCACCATGTCGACCAACGCATGGATCACGTCCTGCCCGCGCCCGCGACGCCCATGTACCCGTCGTACCTGTCAAGTAATCCCCAAATGACTAAAGGCTACGTCAACCCAGACGTGGATCTTGGCCCATTGGTGCACATCGAAGGGTTCCAATGCTTTGACGCGAGCCAGCTCGAGCCGATTCCGTTCTCGTCGTCGTCGTACACCGTAACCGGCACCGGCCAGTACGAATTCGAGGCGCTGTCCCTCGAATGTGCACAGGACTTTTGGTTTGACACGACCGTCGATGTCAAACCGTCGCTTGCTGCACTCTACGGGGACGGCATCGACGTTGTCCAGATCCCCACGACAGAACGCCCAGGTCAGTGTTTCGCCGACGGTTGCGTGAAAACGATTTCGTACCGTGGCTATTGCAAAGACCACGGCGGCGTTCGACTGTGCAGTGTCGTCGGGTGCCCGAAAGGCAACCAGGGCAAGCGTTTGTGCATCAGTCACGGCGGTGGCAAGCGATGCAGCATCCTTGATTGCGAGAAGAGCGCCCAGTCGCACGGGTTGTGCAAGGCCCACGGTGGCGGCGCCCGATGCACCGTCGTCGACTGCAACAAGAGTTCCCAAGGCGGTGGTCTGTGTAGAAGGCACGGCGGAGGCCGACGCTGCTCGGTCCCTGGTTGCTCCAGCGGTGCCCAGCGTGCTAATTTGTGTGCCAAGCACGGGGGTTCGCGCTTGTGTGGAGTGGCCGATTGTGGCCGAACAGACCGCGGCGGCGGACTATGCGAGAACCATCGCAAGGACTTGGTGTGCAAGGAAGGAGGGTGCAACCGCCTTGCAATCCAAGAGAGTGCAGACGGGCTGTGCTTGCGCCACATGCGTCGGCAAAAGTGAACGGAAGACGCGGGCAGGCGAATCAGAAAACGAAATAGATGTGTTTCAGCGTGGCGTAAACGTTAACTTAATTGATGTTGGTTAGTACACCTGCATTGTTTCAAAGAGGATTGGCATGACTGTCAACTCCATACCAGCAAACCCGCGCAAGGGGCGAAAGCGACCGCTTGGGACGCCGTGGGTGGTGGCGGGAAACGCGAAAAGATCGGGTAGCTGCGTGCATACCGCATCCGACGGCGGCCCGCCTGCCATGTGATCGACAAGCCTCGCGTCCGATGGTCCCATGCGGTCCGAGGTGATCCAGCTGTCGCGAGTCGGTGGCTCGGGTCTGGATTATACTGATTATTGAAGTCGACCGCTTTGGAGGCCGGTTTATGAGTACCACCTTGGGTAGGTCCGCAACGCCTCTTTGTTGCATGAAAAGCAGTTGGCAATCGACATCGTTTGTGTAGTTCCAAGCTGCGCGCTTTGCGCGTTGGTTGCGCTTCGACAACGTCCAGTCCTCAAACTCTTATGCGCTGTCCTTGATGTCCAGATCCTGCAGCGTGGAGTGGAGAGAAACTCGAAACCATCCCCTTCGAGGCAACAGGCCCTTGCCAACATCCCCCCGCACAGTGGGATGATGTCCCATGTCCCGCATTAAAATGTGTTTGTCGTACCTTTAGGTTACAGAAATGACTATATCTGAGTATTGAAACGAAATCGACTCGATTAAAAATACTGATTTTATTCAAACGTACAGCAACGACGGGGCGCGTTGGCCCGTCAGTTCAAGCTTGTGTGACCAATACTCGTGACGACGCACGTGTGGTTGTCGGGGGAGGGGCGCGGCGGAGGGGGAACGGGGATCCCTCGAGGTGAGTTGTGGCCGGGTCGACCTAGCTCGATCGCACCAACTTGCAGTCGTGCCTCCCTTGTGTGTCCAAGACCGGGGGAACCAGACGGACGGGGGGTTATGATCGTTGGGGCCCTATTTTCTTGCATGCTCCTCCTTTTCCATCGCATCGCTACGTGTCTGGCCCATTTGGGACCCCCGCGTGGCATCGCCATGGCTGCAAAAATATGAGTTGTTTGCATGTGCGATTTGATTGGTTGATATACTGTGTGAATCATTGAAATGTGCTTTCAGATTGGCTAATATTCAATCTGGACGACTGGCCAGCGATGTGATTGGCTAATAGTAGTCCAACTTCGAACAGGGGAAATCTCGGCGGTGTTGCTGCTCCAACAGGTTGGAGGTGGATGCACGAGATGAAGTTGTTTGCTAAGAGTACGCTGTGGCCAAGCCAGTTCGACGATGCAAGCAATCACGGCCGTGAAGGTGCTAGCGTATGTAGTACTGGTTAGGATGCAGATGATAGAGGGACCTCGCTAGAACAGAGCCGAGTTCCATGCCGTGGCGTTCCACGTCTTGTTTTGGACGACAAGGAGGGCGCTTGGGGGGGCGTCGTTGAGGATTGTGAGGACGTTCCCGCCAAAGTCCCCAATGTAGTAGGTCGGGAGGAACCCAGCATAGGACGGATACGTGACGAGCCACGAGTACGTGAACGACCCATCGACGGGGTTGGTGGCGTTGGTCGGGTCGCTTACGACGACATCGGGGATGTCCAAGATTGTGGGCAAAATCGACCCAAAGTCCTTCACCCCCCCGTACATGACGTTCCAGTTGTAGTCGAGTTGGTTTCGAAACATGAACTGGGGCGGTGAGTCGGAAGTCGTGGGGTCGAACGGCAGCGTGTACGAGATCGACTGCGTGCGGTTGGGAACCTGCCACACAATGTCCTTCCCGCCTTGCGATGCGACTGGGCATTGTTGTTTGGCATAGCACTGGCTGGCCTTTTGCAGATATCGCCACGAGGCCCACGTCGGTGCTGTCGGGTCCGAGCACGACAAAATGGACGGGGACAAGTTGAACGTCGCCCCGGTTCGGCCAAACTGGATTAGTGTAGCAATCGACTCGAAGGACCCCTTCATGATGCAGTTGATGTAGACGTTGCAGCCTTCGTCCAGCAAACACGTCTGAAGGAACTCGAGCCAGCACGACGAACACGCGTCTAGGAAAGAGATGGTCACAAACGCGCCCACTTTGTAAACCACCGCCATCCGTTGGCGGACAAGGAGGAGGACGTACTTTGAGGCGTCGCAGGGTTCGTCACGGGGTCGTTCACAGGCATGAGCGCGAGCGCCGACGACGACGCGAGCTTGGGAATAATTGCGAAAGCCGCGTCGATGTAGGGCAGGACTGGGGTCGGCGTCCACGATAGCTCGGGCATCGGGCCGATGTGGTTTGTGAACACAATGTCGATTGTCGTAACATTCGTCGTGTTGGCGAGAACAATGACTTCGCAATCGTTGAGGATGCAAGTGGCTAGTTGCTGCGTCAGGTTGGCCGTCGTGTTGTCGTTGGAGAGGACGACAGGGCAGGGGGGTGAGTTGCCGTACGACAGAGAAAGCTCAAGCGTCCCGAAGTACGGGAGCGACCACGGAAGGAGCTGAATTTGGATCCATCCTGGCGTTGGCGTTTGCCACACGAGTTTCGACGGCCCGTCGACCACTAGTTACATCGTTGATGAGGCCAAAAAAAGAGTGGACGACGTGGATTTGAACTGACGAACCAAACGGGCACGACCGCGTTATCATGCACGCCATGTACTTGTTGTAGAGATCACGCCCTGTCGTCGACATGTCAAACGGGAAGCTTGGGCTGCTGTAGCACGCCGCAGTGGCCAACGTCGTATTGAGGCTGTCGCCGTAGTCGCCGTTCAAAATCAAGTTGGTTTGGTCCCACACCGATGTCGCGTTGTCCACACACAGCTTGATGGCAGAGCACATGGGATCCTTGGCGCACTGGGACGCGAGCTTGGTGCAGTACGCACACCCTTCGTCTTGCTACAAGCAACCACGTCGTTAGCCTCACGTCCATGGCAGGCGAAATGGCATGGGACACACATACCAAAGTCTGGGTGACGACCGGAGGAGGGGTCCCCACAACGACGCGCAGTTCAAGAACCAATTCCTTGGCACTAATTGGGGTGGCAGCGTAGCGAACATAGATGTTGCGGTTGCTTGTGCTAGTCACTGTCGACGTGGCAGAGTTGGGGCTGAGCAAACTGGCCTACACGTTGGAGTTAGGTTGTTTTGTGGTAGTTGGAGTAAAGACTGACCGAGATATCAATCGAGACGAGCGCCAGATCTGAAGACCGCACCAGATCCAGAATCACGGACGAGCGAGGAATGTCGTAGAGCGTCCACACGCTTGACGTGTTGGCGCTGAAGGCAGGGCCGTACGAGCTCGCGAGTACGGACGAATTGATGAATTGCTGGCCTTTGATGCGGGCCAGGACGTACGCGTCTCTCGGGTCTTCCACGATCCATTTCAAGTGGAGGCAAAACTGATTGTTACCTCCGCACACCCCTGGTTGGGTGTACACTGGCGCTTGCGCGGCAGCCGTCACGTTGAACGCGTAAATGAACGGAAACGGGACAAGGCCTCCGTCCAACTGAGGCACGATGGTCGTGGGCAGTGGTGCCGTCGGTTGCGGCGTCGTTGGTACAGGTTTCGTTGTGGGATACACAATCGCGGTAGTTGTGGGGGCAGGTGTGTAGATAATGGCGGGAGCCTTCGTCGTGTTCGCGGGGGTCGGGGCAGCCGTCGCGTTGGTGGAACTTGTAGTGTTTGTCGTGGTCGTAACGTTTGCGGTCGCATTCGTCGCATTTGTCGCGTCGACGATCCACCAGTTGCTCGACGCCGGAGTCCACGGCACGTTCACGGTCAAGTTGTAATTTCGGGCAGTAAAGTTGAACAATGCCATGGCATCGGCCAACGTTGTGGTGGCGTTTCCTGTTGTGGTGCCGTTGGTCAGCGTGGTGATCGTCGTGTTGGCCAAGCGGGACGTCGAGTTGAACCGAAAAAATACAAGTACATTTGTTTCGCGTCGAGCGTTCACAGTCGCGTTGACGACCTGCACGACCGTCGCTTCTTCATCGTTCTTGATGCCGAGCAGCGAGTAGAACGCATACCGCATTCGCGTGAGCTGGGCGAGCGAGAATGACGTGCCAGTGAAGTTGGTTGCGTTGGCATTGGGAGCCCCTTGGTATCGCAAGTTGGTAAACACGTAGGATGCATTCGCGGCCAAGTCGGTCAGCGTCGGGGGTGTCGGGGCAATGCGTAGCCGCGTGGAGGACGGCGATGCCCCCACGTCGCACACGACGGCGGCGTTCGGAATGGTCGTCGTGATGGCGCGCGTGAGGTTGTTTGTCGTGGACGTCGTGTTGAGCAAAGTCGTGAGGAACGACGTCGCGGTGGCTGCCGACGCATTTGCTTGGACGGCAAATTCAATCGTAAAATTTTGCGACGCCGAGATGTTGGCGTTAAACGCCCGGATTTCGAGAAACGTGACGTTGGCTGTGATGTTGGGGGCGAGGAACTGCACGACGGACGACCGCAACAAGCCCTCGTTTGCTTCGATTGTCGTCAAGTTGGTCGCGTTCCATTGCACGCGGACGTACGACGTCAGAAGTTGCTGGGCCGTCGCCGTGTACGCGACGATGCCCACAAGCAGTAGGAAAGCCCAACGCATGACAATTCCGTCGGCCTTGCTCAGTCAGCGAGGATTTGAAAAATGCTCACCACACTCTGTGACAAGTATTCGACAAAGCGTGGAACCTTATCCAAAGGTTGCACGTTCGTTCAAGGGGACTCGATTTTCCATAAAATTCGTTCGGTTTCCACGGTGGGGCGATGACAGGTCACGGCAACTTCTTGTACGGCCGCTGCGGCGGACGCAAGAGTGATTTGGGATGAGTAATTTGATTGCGACGCCTGTGCGTGTGGCGTCGACCACAGTCCTGCCGACACCTGATTGAACGAGTGTAGAGTTATTACTCTTAAATTTTGCGGTGTCCCTCGAGTTAGATGAATCGTTGGAGTAGTCGCACGTCTAATTTGGGGATATTCAAGTTTGGAACGGAAACAATTGTGGCATCCACGTGCAATTCAAATGACTGTATCAAAGGTCTTTGGTCACACAGCTTCCAGGGTCAAGATCGTACGGACGATCTACCCCGTCGGTAAGTTGGCGACGGGGGCGGCGGCAAAGGTAGCGAGCGGCTGGAGATGCATCTTGCTTGACCCACCCCTTCGTTTGTGGATGACGTTCCAATGCCAATGTCGTTTCGACACAGAGGGTAATACCCAAGCGTTTCCCAAAACGACATCCAACTGACTTGCAGCAACGAAACAAATTCAGGATAAGGCGGCGGCGACAGGATTTCTAGGACGTGTGTACTCGAACTAACCGCATCGGCAAAGATGGCCATCGTGCGGAAGCAAAATAAAGCGGCGTTGTACCGGTCTACCATATTCTGAATATGGCAACGTGATCAGTGCATTCGATGGCACTGTTCGGTTCTTGGTGCGACAAGCTCTGAGGCGAGAGCTTGCCTCAACCACTCAAGGGTGTCCTACTGCATGTTTCGAGATCAAAGCTCCAGTGTAGTTTGGTGTCGAACTCATGATGCTGAGACGTGTCATCGCTGCTGAAGCCGCTGCACTTTGGTAGTGCTTGGTAAAGTGGAAAAAAGACTACCGGTAGTACTCCATCGAGAAAGCTTCTATGGGGGAGATCGGATGTGACTCCGGGTCCGATGCTGTGGCGTCCCCTCACCTAACGTACCGATCCAAAAATGGACGCACCGTTGGCGCCAGCGCACTTGTCGCCGCAGGCTGCAGTGGGTACAGCAGACCATCCAGGCCAGAGAGGAACACACTCGGGAAACATGCATTGGTGGGTTGCCTAATTATTGGATTGGAAAATCCATGTCTCTCGCCCTATCCAACAACGCATATGGCATCGTCGTCCTTGAAACATCTCTCCTCCTCATTGTGGGCATGACCTCTGGGGCGCCTACGTCGACAACGGCTAAGCATGAACAGACATGTGTCGACGATTGGATTGCGAACTACCTCTGTGTGGTCTAACAACCGCCAACATCAACATCGAGACAATCGCGGCATTGGATGCACGGAAGCGTTTGGCACGTTGTGAACGCCATGTGTAGGCAAGTGCCATTATCGGTGGACTTCCTTGGAGAGCAAATGCAACCAAAGTGTCCTGTCAACTCCATGTCGCGTACCAATTTTTCATTTTAGCTTGATTCATCAGGAACACTGCGATCGGCACTAGCGAAATCGTTGGTTCTTACGGCCAACCAACACCCAAACTTTGCATTTGATGGGTAGGTCGATTTTCAACACGGTTTATCATGCACCAGTTCTCAAGCTGACTTGAAGCGGCCCAATCGCAGGGCGCCACAAGCCTCAAAACGGTGAGTGGTCTGTCTCTAAAGTGTGTGCTTGATCTTGTTCGCCATACTTGCAAGGGTCGCGAGCAACTGCACCCTGTCCTCCATCAGCTCCGAACCGCCGATCTCTTTCCTAATGATCTGCGCCTCCTCAGAGCTCCAGGATGAACGATATATCAAGGGTCATGCCGCGCATGTAGATGTGACAAGCGAGGCGCGCACAACATTTTTGTGCCTAAGGATGCATGCTCGCTTGGATCTCTCTCGTTCTCTCGTTCTCTCGAATATCAACACACTTATTGCTCGAATCGCATGATTGTATGTTGCACGATTGTAATGACATGACGTGGCACGCTGACACCACTCCGGAAAATGTAACCTTGGACGGAAGTCTATTTTAAGCACGTCATGCTGCCAACTCGGCCCGTGGCGGCGTCACCGATGAAGTCGCTACTCTCATCAGCGAACGATGCAGAAGGTGGGCGCAGAGGCAGAGGAGGTGTAAAAACTCTCAGCGTCGTACCGAGCACCACGACATCCAGCGCCGACGCCACAGCCATCCGAGATCCCCGCCATTCCACCATCACGCCTATGGCCAAAACCCACATCAAGGAAAAGCTGACATTTCTTACTAGTACATTCTAGTTCAACTCAATCATGCAGAAACGTATCTAAGGGCCACGTTGTTAGACCTCAAAGAGGACGGCGGCGATCTGCGACCACCGTCGCCGTTTGATGAGCGGGCCGCGGAAGCCGACAGCCACCACCAACCTCTTGTGCCAGAAAATTACTTTGGCTCCGAAGCTCTAACGCGGTTCTGGACCATGTTTCAGAACCACGACACATCATTTCGATCCAAGCGACCACGGCCAGCGTCCCCCAGGTGTGCCTGACGAGTTGGCTCACTCATTCGTCAATCCTTTCCAACGTATGTGTAGGACTACCTACCTGTCGCGACTCCGGCAACTCGCGCGATGCCCGGAGCCTTTGGGGGTTATCCGCAAATGCAATTCTCCCCGCGTGGACCTAAAGTGCGGCATATACGTTGGACCAACGCTTGACGAGCTAATGATGGTTTACGTAGCCATTACGACATCGGGAATGACCTTGCATCGGCAATGGGAGAGAGCATCGCACTCATACCTGGCATCGACTCCCTCAACTTAGCGTCGAATCGCATCTCCGATCAAGCCGCGAGCGACGTGATTACCAACCTCGGCACTTCCCCAACACTCGGATGCTTGGATCTGTCCAACAACATGCTGAACTTACACGCTGCGACTTCGTTGTCGGCTCTGATCGCGGGATCAAAAACCCTCGTCCACATCAATCTCGAACACAACCATCTCAACAACCAAGCCGTGGCTCTGCTGTGCGACGGTACGCCGTGTCCATGCATGTCTCTGTCACACCGACTAGCCATCGAATGAACGTTCCTCTGCTAGCACTCAAGAAGAATCAAACGGTGACACGGCTAAACCTGTCTGAGAACCAGTTCTCGACGCCTGGTGAGTGACCCTCAGTCCACTCCACGGTGCCATGAGTTGTCATGCACGACGTTCTCGTAGGTATGCTCGCGATTGCAACGTTGCTCGTCGAAAACGCCAAACTAGAGGAGCTTTACTTGTCTTGGAACAAGATTCGCGGCCTCGGCGCCCAGCGACTTGTGGAGGCGCTGGGCTACCATAACTCTCTCCGTGTTCTCGATTTGTCTTGGAACAGCTTGAACTCGTGCCCGAACCACAGTATTGCAACGGCGCTCGCGACGTCGCTGGCGAACAATAAAGTTCTTGTCCACCTCGACCTCAGTAACAACTCCCTCGACACGAAAGCGTGTACGATTTTGGCCGCTGCCTTGGTCGGGAATCACAGCATCGTCGGGTGCGTCGACCCTGTCTCCTAGCTACACTCGCATCACGCGCATCGTCTGGACAGGCTTCACATGGTTGGTAACCAAGCCATCGTCGACGCTCGCGGGTTTGTGCGGCCGCAAACGACATCGATAGCCCTTCAAGCCCAACACAAGCACTGCGCGATCAAGCATTTCGAGCTGCACCAAGACAACCAGGAGTCCAACAACTCGACAACTCTCGACGCGTGGTGGCCGTACGTTGATCGCGCGTGTTGGCTGTGCGGCCGGTGGTCGGAACATCGATTTGCTTGGACACCGTCTCACAAGCAGGATGCGAAAGCCAAGGTCAAATTGCACTTGTGCATTGACGACTGGTCCGGCGACGAAATGCACCGAAGCAGCGACATGTTTGTCCTGTATCGCATGCTTCCCCCCGGCAAGACCAAGTACTTTATCACGGTCGAGACGGAGGCACGTACCCACTTGAGTCCTGTCATGTGGTGCTAGTGCACATGGGGCGCTGACTCCGAGCGGATTCAACGGTAGGTGGCTCCCGGGGACGTCAAGCGTCAGTACGTGGTACTCAAGGACAAGCGGACGGCGCGGCTTTTGCGAAGCCACGGAGACGAGCCCAAGTTTGGCACGCTTCAAGTACTTGCACGTCGCAATGACTTGCCAGTCGTCACGTGCGTTTAGGTGGTGAATTACATTGCTATGACCAGATACGACGGGGCGAACCCATGCCATGCAACGCTGCCTCGGCCAGGGGCCAACACGATCAAGGTGCTGAAATGGGACATTAAGAAGTCCGTGTTTGCGTCGCGGTACAAGGAGAGCCCGAGCAAAGCGCCCGTAAGTGTCTCTCTCACTCACCGCATCCCGCATACGGACAGCAGACTTCTCACCTGAACATCGCGATGGGATGTATTTGTGTGCGAATAGATTGACACAGACGCGCTGGTCGCCAAGGCGTACGCGGTGGACTTCAAACATACGAAAGTGGATCGCATTGTCCGGGACCCGGACCGTCGGCGCGAATTGGAAGCGGCGGGAGCAATCCACTACCGCGCCATCACGTACGCCCGCCGCCTCCGTCCCCCCCCATAGTTTGAGCGGTCGTGCGTGCAGGCACTTGTACCGCAAGTACTGTTCGCGGGGAGTCAAGGTCGCCCTGGACCAAGTGTGTGTTTCGTTGTCCGGGTTCAACGAATTCCTGGACGATTGCCATTTGATCGACGACACGTCGGAGCGGTGCACGGCGTCCGACATGGATAACGTGTTCGTGGCGGCGAACTTAGAAGTCACGGACGAAGCCAAGCAGCAAGACAACCCCGATCGAAGCCTGACGCGATTTGAGTTTCTCGAGTGCGTGTTCCGCATTGCGATCAACAAGTACTGCAACTCGAAACGTAAGGGCCATGAACTTGTCGATGCGTGCTCCCACCCTCGCGTGATATGATGAGGCGGGGTAACCGAGGGGCGCTCATGCCGGCATGTTGTAGCTGTCGCGTGCGAGTCGCCAGCTCAAGCCCTGCATCGTCTCATGGACGAAAACTTGACTTCGATGGTGCCCGACGACCCAAACGACTTTCGAACAAACTATTTGTACAAGGAAGAAATCAGCGACTGCTTTCTCGAGTACGTCGTCTTGGTACGTCTATCACACCCGCCGCATCAACTGGGTTGAGTGATGTGGGGCGGCTGCAGTTGAAGGAACTGTTTGCCGCCAACAGCGGCCAGTACTGCCGCGTCGGGGAGCCGCGCGGCATGGCAATTCAAGAGTTCATTGCGCTCATGTTCGTCGATGCCGTTCACGGTCCAACACAGCCCAAACGATTGGTCGTAGGGAAAGTTTTCACGTGCTGAACGACAAGTTCAAGCAGCGCGACCTTCGTGACATGTTTTTTGCGTCCAAGATGCTCCTCCTAGACGAAATGGCACCGCCGGAAGTGCAAAAGAAGCTCCTGTTTTTCACCGACTTTCTCGAACTCCTACTTCGCATCGCTATCGTGCGGTACCCGCCGGCGTCGCCGTCTGTCGCGGACGCCGCCGTGTCGCTGCAAACGCTGTTCGTCCGCCACATTTGCGCCAAGGACAAACTCGTGGAAACGTTTCAGCACAACGCGGACAAGGTTCGTGTCCTTGGCGCGCTCAGTCGCTTCGAGCGCCGCCCGTCCAAGAAGTCCGTGGTGCAGCGCAAGGCGTCCAACAAGCAACTGCAGCTTCCCGTTCCCAACCAAGACTGATGGCCACCCCACGGTTTTTAGCTTTTATCCACGCAGACATTTCGATGTATTTCGTTCTAAGTACACTTTACTCGGTGGCCGTGCACATCGTTCGACACCGCATGACACGCCATGGGCTGACGCCGTTGTAGCCAAGTTGGACCACAGCGAATTCATTCCAGCCCCATAATTGCTTGAAGCTCTAACACGACCGCGCGATGAGCGTGTCGTCGCTGCATGACGCACGGGTCTGTGGCGGCATTGCCCGTTTGCAGCTCCACGACACGAATGGCCTTTTCCATTTTGGTCGAGGCGGCTTTGACGTGTGGCGACTGCGTCACGGTAGCTTCGACCGCATGCAACCGTTGGTTGGCATTCGCAAGCAGCTTGCGCAATTCCGATAATTGTGACTTTAGCTCGTCCACTTCGGACCTCGATTGGCCATCTCGCGTGTCAACATTTGCCGCCGCCGGGGCAGCAGTGGAGTTGGTGACATCCGCCTCGAGTGCGGCATCGACTTTGATGGGCACGTTGTCGGAGAGGACGTGTATAGGACTCTTGGCAGACCCTGCGAGCATGGTGTGGCTGTAAAGTAGATCGTCGTCGTCGTCGTCGTGGAAGTCACCGTGGATATCGATGCCTTCGTCGTTCGAGTCAACGCCCGACATGGAGTGGCGCTCATCTACGTGTGGATTCGAACACTCGTCGTCTTGCAACGAGTAGCTCAAGTCGTCAGCCGTGCCGTCATCGCCAATAAAGATGCTCGAAGTCCGGTCGTCCGCGGAGTTTAGAGTCTCCAATTCGCTCCCTTGCACCGGCGGCCTTGGCTGACCCTCGGACTGGATAGCGTTATGGCCGTCATCGTCGTCGCTGTCGTCGAGCAATTCAAACGCGCGGTCCTGTTGGCCGTGAAAGAGCTGCATTTGCACGGACGACGGACTCAAGACAAGCCAGGCTGTCGAATGGACCGGTGGCGGCGGCGGTGGTGGCTGGGGCATGCTCTGATTCAGCATTTCTCGAATCTTGGTGAGCCGCATGCTCAACTCGTGGACGTTTTGCGCGTTTGCAAGGACGGTCGACTCTTTGGAATGCTGGACATCTTGGTCTTGCCTCGACTCGATTGTGTGTGGACGCTACCAGCCACCCATGTCAGCGATAACGGTGGTGACAGCGGGAAACTTACCTGATGCTGCACATTCGACGCAAACTCCGACAAGTCTAACAGAATGTGTTGCGCCTTATTTGTAGTCGTTAAATGTTGATGGGGACGATGGGTGGATGGAAGCCGCTGCTGCGGCCCCAATGGCTATTCAAATGTATCAACATCAACAATGGAGGTCGCGTCGCGACCGACGACGTACTTGATCAAAATCCGCAATGTTGCCATGGCCATCGGTCGCATCGATCGTGCCAAGTGTCGTACGGCTATCCGTGTCGTCATCGTGGTGGTCGAGGTGGCTCTTGTAGTGGTTTGCCTGGAAACAGCCCTTTCTGTGACCGCTTCCTTGCCAGTAGCTTATCGAGACGTACCAGCGCTTTGCGGTCCACGACATCAAATGCATCCACAGCCAGTTGATTGTTCGTTGAGTCGTCGTCTTGAGCGTATGGGGGAGAAAGCGCCGAGGGGGACGTCGCCGGCTGCAAAGACTGGCGGGGACGCTGCCTCGGGAAGCGTTGGGCAGTAGCCGCGATGGCTGCGTGTTGTCCTGCTGCGGCATGGGCTCGACCCACACACACCGAACACACTCGAACTAGGGCACTGGAACCCAGCGACGGAATGTCGACTTCGCGCGGGGCGGCGCACGTCCCGCACACAACTTCTCCGCACAGGCGGCAGTGATGCTTCCGAGCAAAATGAAACGATTTGAGGCACACGGCGCAGAACCTGCGACTGGAATCTTGGATCCATTGCGTTCGGTCGACTGCGGGTAGCGCCCCGAGCCGGCGCATGGTCACAAAGTCGGGAAGACTGAGTAGGACCCGACTGATGCGGTGGTGCAGGTTGGACTCGACCTTCTCCAGCGATGACTTGTCGCTCGAGCTGCCCTGTACGATGGCAGTCACGTGTACGGCTTCAGGGTTCTCTAGGGATGGGTACACTAGGAATCCCGTGCGATGATACTCGTCCCGTCGGAAGCCTAAAGCGGCTAACGACGGCACTTCCTTCGGGCGGTCGATCGACGCCTGGATGCAAAACCCCAGCGGACTCCCACGCACATCCAGCTCCATGCCAGAGTATTCGAGGAAGCAGTAGTCGACGTTTGTGTCGACCTCTTTGTACGCCGCCCACTTAACCCGGCATGACGCCATCTTGTCGTCGCTGCACTCGATACGCGCCAACGTCATCGTGTCCACAAAGTTGCGGCCATGCAACCGATTCATGGACTTGCGGGCGTCCGTGGTGTCGGTGGCGCCTAGGAGGTGCACGATCTCGGCCACCGTCGCGCGGACAGTTGTCGTTCCGCGCATGACCAGGCAAGCAGTGTTCTTCCCGACGCGGTGGGGTGCTGCTGACACATGCTGCTCCACAATGTGCACCTTGCCGACAACGAGGCCATCTTTGTTCTACACCGACATGCAATTTGAAATGAACGTTGACGCACACCCTCGATGGGCATCGTGCTGACCTCGACACGCTTCCACGAGAATGTGGTGGCCGCCTCGCGCACTTTGTCCAATGCACGCGTGGCCTTGGCATAGTAGGCGCTGGTTTCTCGAGGCGATAGCCGCACGGGCGGAAAGAACGTGCTCTTTACCGGAATGTCCATGGGAGGTCGCGACGGCAACGCTGGAGAGTGTGCGTTCCGGCCGCTACCCCTTGCCAAGCGGTGGAACAGGCGGCTTTCTCGGCCGCCGTTTCGAAAAGATCTCCGTTTTTGGATCCAACCAATTGAAGGCGGCCGAGATGTCCCGACAAGATGCAGTGCCGTGAGCTTCATCCGGCTGTCCGATGATGGTCGGCTGGCGAAGGGCCTTGAGAAGACTCTGTCATGACATGCTAGCGACGATCTGGTCCACGTGGATGAGCATTTGGATGGCAGCAAGAAGTTGAGAACGTTTGATGCCGCAACGATCGTTTGGCAGCTAGGTACGGAACGCACGCCAAGAGCTCGACAGTTTGTAATGAGGTTCTACACGGCGACGGTGCTTTGGAACGAGATGGTTTGCTTGGAAAGAACAGGACGCGTCGAGGAAGTGCCCCACATCAGTCCATTTGCCCACGCCCGATCCAGGAACGAGATGGAATCAACCGACGAATACGACCAAACAACGCCACAACGAGCCCAAGTGCACTCTGGCAAAGAAGGCACCGTTGTCCGCTACAGCACCTTTGCCTAGACACATGGGCAGCAGTCAACCGATTCCGAGCATGTGCAGCCACCCATCGCAACCGAGGGCGGAGACCACGAAAGCGAAGTCGTGGAATTACAGCACACTGGCCTAAGCTGCTCCGTTCTGGCATATCCGGCACGAACGCAGGACTATGCTCCATTCAATCCAACCTGTCCTTGTTTACGCATTTTTCCTGTCCTCGGAAGCTGCAATTGGGTTCTCGGTGACTGCTGTGGAGTCGGGCATCATGCCAGCCGGCCACGCCGACTCGTACGACTCCGTCACTTCGGCCGGTTCGTGATGCTCGTCGTCCACGATGTTCTCAAAAAGCATTGGGACGTCTTCGAGGTCGTGGGCACCTCGTGGGGTCGGTGTCGGGACTGGTCGAAGCGGGACGAGTGGCGAAGTCACGAGTGGAATGCCATGAAACTCGCGCAAATCGGAAAAGTCCGCGGTCGACGCTTCCTCGAGAATGCTTCCGTCGGGATGGCGATCGACTTTCACGAGCACCATTTCTATGAGATTTTCCACTGTCTCTTGCACCGCAGACGGCTGTGGTGGCGCGGTGATGTCGGTCTCGTTCGGCAATGCGTTGCTGTCACTGCCGTCCAGGGCATCGTTCCCGTTGTCCCTGGCTTCGTCGTCTTCCAGACCGACCGCGATAGCCGTGACTCGATCATCAGGTCGGGGTTTCTTTCTTGGGGAGTCGACTGCCTTGTTCGGCAACGCGACAGGATCTGAAGTTAGCTCAAAGAACGCATCGGCATCGTCTGCTTCGTTCGCTCCAATTTGTGTCGTCGTAGAATCCTTGACGCCACGGAAGGGAGCTTTTTTCTTGTGATGCTTCTTCCCCGCAGCGCTCTTGCTCTTTGGGGACGCCTTCACAGGGGTGGCCAGCGGCGTGGACGGTTTGGCAGTGTGTTTCAAGCCCTTGTACAAATGAGGGTGGGTATATCGATGCAACAACGTCATTCGATACTGAAACAAGTTCTTCGAAGGACCCACTCGGATGTATTCCCCCAACACACGCTCGTTCTTGTATTTGGACGCCGTGTTGCTTGCTTCGCGTGTTCGCTCGCAGGACGAACAGTTCAATGGAATGGTTGAGCCTTTCAAACACAATCCGTGAAAGTACTTGGTACAATCGAGGCAGTACGACAAGCCGTCGACGCCGAGCAATTCGTGGCACACAATGCATGGCTTGTATGTGTTCACGATAACCGCGATGTCTTCCGGCATGGTCAATGTGACGATGCTTTGCGAGGGGAATCCTACGCCATCGTCCTCCGTTCCTCGGCTTCGCTTCTTGGAAGGTTTCCTCGCCACGTCCACGTTCAGCGCCTCCGCTTGACCTGCTTCCACTCGTTTGGAAGCTCTTTCAATCTTCAGGACCTCAGACCTGATGTCCTCCTTCTCCAAGACGTCCTTGTACGAGTGGGATGGTTTCTTCGGGGCACGTACACTACGTCGCACCCCGCCTGCATCCACGTCGACAGTGCTGATGTCCGTGTCATCGTCGATGATCTACGCAACAAACTTGTCAGGGGTGGTTGCACGCATGAGCAGCGTTGGTACGCACCAGTTCCACGGCCATAACGCCGACGCTCGCCGCGGCCACAATCAGTGAAAACGGAAACTAGTCCAACAAGTTTCAGCAAGTTGGAAATATTCGTTCTTAAATGTAGACTTCGTATTTGTATAACGTCTGTATTCTGCAAAAAAATAAGAAAAATACTTTTAGAAAAAAATTAATGAAGCATCTCAAGTCGTTGGCCGAGAAAACGGAGACATGGTGGCAATTGAAAGGATATTTCTCAAGATCGTCCAACGATTGGAAATATTTCTCACGATCGTCCAAGTTGACCGTTCGTGAGGTATTTTTATTCCAAACCGTCCATCGCGGCATGATTGGCTAAAAGTCTCATGAGCCGGAGACATGTTGGAAAAAGTGTTCATGAGTATAGATCGAAAGTCGCTGGGTCATTCCGCTCGATGTCTGTCGCGCTTGGTGTGGCGTCGTGGACGGCGGGTGCGGACGGTGTTGCTAGGGGCCGCTGAAATTCCGGAATGGATAGGACTAAGACTCCCCTAGGACTTACTTGGAGATTAAGCACATGAGATTTTAGCCAATCATGCATCAGTGGACGATTTGGAATAAAAATACCTCACAAACAGTCAACTTGGACGATAGAGAAGAATATTTTCACTCGTTGGACGATCTTGAGAAATACCCCAACTGAAACGACACAAACTCGTGCATCTCTAGAAGGTCTCATGGGCGCCTTGCGTGGATGGTGGCTTGGACGGGGTATATAAACCCCCCAGGATCGAAGAATCGCATTCAATACCGCATCACGGGAGGCACATCCTCCGCTTCGGGAATTTGCTTTGCAGTACTACCAAGGAGGAATGTGCCTTCCGTGGCCTATGCAAGATAGCTCCGGGTCGCATGACACTGCGCACGACGCTAGAAAAGATCATGTCCATATAAAGATGTATGGGGTGGCCTGTTCAAGCGCATATCGCCTTGATTGTATTGTCTGACTGCCCACCGCACTCGTCTCCACCGCCCGAGGCAGCCAGAACCATAACCGTTTCATGCCCATGCTGTAACGGCAGCAGTTTCGCTATCACCCTTCCCTTCGACCGACCTTCGCTCGATTTGCATTAGGCTAGTGCTGCTGCGGACAACGGTCCCGAGTCCCACGGAGAATGGCAACGCTGAATGCCGTGGCAATCGTGGCCAACATCATAGTGCCTGGTGCCGGGCTTGTGATCCAAAACCTACCGCAAATCGCGTCGTTCTTGGCCGGCATAAATGGGAAATGTGACCAACTGTCGCAGAACGAAGCGCATTTCAAGCGCGTGAGCGACCGGCTCCACGAACTCTTGACCCAACTGACGGCAATGGAGGCGAAAGGACAGCTGCCGTCCGTGCAAGTTGTCAAGCGGTACACTGACCTTCTCGACTCGTTCGACGCGTTCCTGACCAAATACCTCGGGTCCAACTTTTTGGCTCGCCTGCTCACCCAAGAAACCGTGCTCACCAAGATCACAGTGTTCCACCAGGAGGTCGATGAGCTGCTGACCGTGCTTAACCTGGCCCACATCGCGCAAATGACCGACTGGCGCGCCCAGTACGACGCTGACCAAAAGGACGAAGCCGTCAAGTGGGCAGCGCTTCTCCACTCGAATCGACTCCTCGTCGAAGAGTGCACGGACTCGCGCAAGCAGCGCGAGGCCATGCTGCGCCTGCTTCATGCCTTACATCACAACAACACAGCAACCGCAGCGTCCCAACATCAACGGCGGCTCATAAAGCAAGCGTTCCAAACTCTCCAGCGACTGTCTCACGCGCCGATCGAGGCGGTCCCGCCATGGTTTGTGGCCCCCGAAGACGTGAGCATCAACCATGCTGCGTTTGCACGAGGCGCCACCGCCAGTGTCTTCCATGGCGTGTGGCGATCATTCACGCCAGTTGTGGTCAAGTGCTTCGATGCGTCTGTATCTTGCGAACGAGAGGTCGACCTGTGGTTTAGTCTGCGTCATCCGCACGTGGTTGGACTGTACGGCGCATGTCATGTCGGCGCGACCCGGTTTGCGCTGTGTGAAGTGGCCCACACGAGCCTCGACCAGTATTTGGCAGAAAACGACGTAAATCGTACGTACTATGCAGCCCATGCCGCCGATGCGAACTCTCTCTCTGCGTGTTGTAGAAGCAGAGCTGGTGCGGTTGCTGTGGGAAGCAAGCCTCGGTGTCCAGTACATACAGGGTCAAGGCATCGTCCACGGTGACTTGAAATGCAACAACTTGGTCGTCACGCACGATGGCCATGTCAAGGTGACCGACTTTGGATGCAGTTTTCACCTCCACAAGGGAGATCGCCCCCGCGACGACTCGAGCGATCACCACGCAGGGGGCTTGAGGTGGACGGCGCCGGAGTGTCTCGACGCAGCAGGGAGCAGTCGGACGTTGGCTACCGATATATACGCCCTCGGCATGTGCTTCATTGAAGCGGTGACGCGAACAATTCCCTTTCCAGATTGCACTTCGGATCCGATGGTAAAGTCACGATTTCGACAAGGAAGGAGTCTCTTGAATCGAGCGTGGTAGGTCCGAGAAGCCATTCGACGCAACATGCTGCCAGATACTAGTCAAGATGGAGGACCAGAGCTGCATGCCCTGATTGTATCCATGTGTGCAGGCGACCCAACGGATCGGCCATTGATTCGGGCCATCGTCGAATCGCTGCATGCGATTCTCGTTTTAGCTCCACAAGCTGCAGTTTGTGCGCATTGCACGTCGAGTTTGTTGAGCACAGCAGTGTTTTGTCACAACTGTGGCTCGGTCGTCAAGCCCCCACTAGATCACACCGCTGACGCCGCTGCAGCGCTGGAAAGTCCGATCTCCCCCGGGTCGCCCCCCATAATCCCTGCTCAATCGCCTGCCGACCCCATGCGTTCCGGTGACGTTGTCGTGCGGCGAGAATATGGCTATGCCCTTGAGAGCGAAGCCGGGGACGACCCTCCTGCCCACACGACTACGACGACACAAGCGAAACGACAACCCCGACATTCGATCCACTTGTCGACATCCGATGTTCAATCGATGGTCCTAAGTCAAGATATTGAAGGTCTCGTCGACTTGCTCGCTCACGGGCGCGCTCCCATGCAAGAGCGGACACTGCAAGCTCTGCTCAACATGACATCCGAGGCACCCATGCTCGTGGCTGGCGGCGTGATTGTACCTCTCGTGGCCCTTGTGACCAGAGGTACTGCTGCTCCCGTCATGGAAGGAATCCTGTTCTGTACATGCCCACCAAATTGTCGTTTGCATTTGTTTTCGCGTCGCCCACTTCATTTCTCCATTAGGGGTGACCCCAACGTGTAAAGAACTGGCGGCAGCCCTGCTGGGTCTGTTGGCCTTTCGCCAACTACCGATCGCGACTGCAATTCGAGACCAAGGCGGGGTCGCGGCCCTCATCAAACTGTTACGTCAAGGCACATTTGTTCAACGAAGCTTTGCGCTACGAGGGCTGGCATACATCACAGATATTGACGCAGCGTCGTGCTCGATGGTGATGGCAGAGAGTACGTGGAACGGCCACACGCTTGGAAGACCGCGTTGAATATGCTGAGTGTAGATGGGCTTTCGGCAATCTACGACATGTTGCGCGGCGGATCGGATCGTCTCAAGGAGCATGCGCTGTGGATTCTCGCAAACTTGTCGGACGAACTGGATGGCTTTTCCATCGACGTGACGGTGCTGCAGCCGGTCGTGGGTGACGTTGAAGGCATGTCGTACGATCAACAAGCCCACGCGCTGCGGCTGCTGGCCAACTCGATGGAAGTCCTTCCAAGGAAACTCACCGAGTTTTTGATCCCCTTGCTTGTGACCATGCTGCGGCGCCATCAGCACGAACATCACCTTGTGCGGGCACTCGCGAAAGCCGCCGACATCAGCGACGCGTTTGCGTTGCAAGTGGTCGACGCCGGCGCGGTGCCCCTCCTGTGGACTCTTTACCAACAACATAGACTCCCCAATGCGTGTCTCGTAGCCCTCAACAACGTTGCAATCAACGACGATTGCCGGTGCCAACTCAGCAGAAACCGTGGGCTCCATTTGGTGCTGGGAACTCTGACGTCGCCGTCGACGGACCCAGCGCTCCACACTGCCGCCCTGCACTTGTGCTTCAACCTTGCGCTGGAGGCCACGAATCGCGAATGGATTGTCGAGGTGCGGCGAGAACTTGTCTTGATGTCAGCCACGAGGTTGAAATTGACCATGAAGCGAGTAGTTGGGAGGAGTTGCAGCTCTTTTGCACGTGATCCTGGCACGGGACGACTTGGTTCTACTCGGGCTCGAAACCCTCGCGCGTTTGACGCTGATCTCGTCGAGTGTCGATTCGTTTGTTCCTGTCGTGGCTTGGGTGGTTCAGCAACTTGTGCGTCGAAGTCGAGACGGCACCGCCTTCGTCGACCTCGCGCTAACGTTGCTGCAAAACACACTGACTTCACGCGGACGATGCGAAGAAGCATTCTTGTCGGCAGGCGGGGTCGCCATTCTCCTGAAGCTGTTGTCCAAAGCCCCGTCCCATCACGTGGTGGCCGTGCTGGCCAACGTAGCGACTCAAGCCGAGTCTGTGTCGATGATGACGCACGAGCCAGAGACCATGCATGCCCTTGCGACGTGTGTCGGTTCTTCCGCGACGACGCACCTCGACAAGTTGCACGCCCTTCGTTGCATTGCGAACGTGACTTTTTTCGAGCCCGGGGCCATGGTCGGGGTCAAGAGTCGAGGGGTTCCGTTGCTGTTGGACATATTAGCCAAACCGAAAGGTAATGGATGGGACCCTCTCCGGTCGAGAACTCACGCGGCCTAGATCGGTGCACCGACCTCCAAACGTTGTCGCTGGCGGTTGTGCACCACTTGGCCCACCACCCACCATTCCAAACGAGTCTCACCGACGACGCTGGTGTGGTTCGCATGCTCAAGCAATACTCATCTCAGCGCGACCGTGCATCCGCAGACGTCGCGCAGGTTACTTTGCGCATGTTGGGTGTGAGCCCCGCCATCCATCCCGCCACTTCCATATATGCGATCGCAGTGGCCAAATTGAAGCGCGTTGTGTTTGCGAGCAACCAAGAAGAACATGACGAGTCGCTGGCGACGGTGCTATCTCGCCTACAAAACCCCAAGACTCGACGGGCGGCCTTGGACGTCCTCTACCGACAAATTCCCCACACATTCAAGCCTGACGATGTTGTGTTGGTGGATGGCGCTGTCGATGCAATTCTGGCAGCGCTGGCCTCGGCTTCGACGCGACATTTGGCCCTTCAAGTCGTGGCCTTGATTGTCGATCACAGCTGCAGCGACATCGACCAACGTGCGATTGGCATGCTGTTGCCTGCTCTGATGTACATTGCCAAACATGGCAAGTGTGCGACGGAGAGATCGATGGCGACTGAAGCCGCCATGACGTTGGGGTGCCACGGAGATAGAAAGAGCGCTGTCATGGACGAATTGGTCCCAGAGACGACAGGTCTTCTCGACTCGTAGTGCCCACTTGTCCTGTGTTGATCCGTGATGCACTTTGATCCAGTTGATTCAACACACCCCAAGTCTTCTCACATTCATGTACATATGGCGCAGATGTATCTCGCAAAGAGGTTGACGTCGGAGGCGCACGTTGGCAGGATGCGGTGTGCCGAGGGTGGGTCACTCTGTCACTCTGTCGGGGCAAGACAAGCAAGTCACGTCATGGTCGAAATGTCCATTCCGCTTGTCGGGGCATGCTTGGTGAAGCCCAGGGTCACAGACTGGTCTTCAAAGCCACACTGCTGATGCGAGCGAGCGCGGTCTTGCCACCACGCATTCATGGACGTGGGAATCAAGTGGGAGTATGTTCGATCCCAAAATACGCTGAATCATCTGGATGCACCAGTTTCCTCGTGGGACCGATGGCCACGTTTTCGTAGCTGCAATTCGCCTGAAAACAACGGCGACCAACAAACCAGCAACGTACGACTCTGTTGGGCAAACTGGATTATCGGCTACGGTGCGCCTCTGAGTACGGCGTAAGGTTTAGGACGATTTTCCATGCAATCAAGAAAACGATGAGTTTCTGTCAAATATCATGACGATTCAACCAAAATGCATGAATGCCACCAAACGGTGCACACTCGAGAGGATGGAGCACAAGTTGTTACCCGCCAACGGCACCTTGGCCTTGAACGATCATCACCCCATGCATGTACACATGGTGAACCCAGAACTCTGAGCATCCGTGGAGATTACTTCGAGGATGCCTCAGTACCTAGGTCTCGAACTCGATCTGCAACAAGGCGAGGTCATCGCTGATCCTGCCACGTCTATCTCCCATCGGCGGTCGTCCCTTAGACATGCAGGAGCAACACCTTGGTCACGTCGATGCTTCCAGCCATACATCACATCTTTGCCACCGTTATCGCAACGGTCCAGAAGAACACTCCCACGCCAATCGGAAAATCGGCGCATTTCGGTCAACATGTGGCGTGCAAGTATGGAGCGGCATTCGGGGAGCTCGTCCTATTGCCTGGTGTAGTTTACTTCTCGATACCAATTAGTACACGTGAAAAACTTGTAAACGACCAGTGCGGCGTCAGGGCAGCAGTGCATGTTCCAACGCGACGTCTCAGGTCCAGTACACCGTTGCCGTGGGGCCCCGTGAAAGGCATCCAAGCCCCCCAACGCGCACAGCGCAAATACACACACAGACACGTCACATACGTCCTCCACGGCAATCGTCGGGGTTTCGTCCAACCGGCTACCCTTCGAACGCTTGACCGAGAACCAACTCGGATGTCACAATGGCATGCGCTCTTGGTTGGAAGCGGTTACCCCCATCGTGCAAGATGGATGCCGCCCCAACGCGATCGATTGGCTCCAAAGTAAGCGACTCTCATATCGCATCATTCATGTTTCACCAGACCATACCAGCAGCAAGGTCGAACAACGGCCACCTTGTCGGCCACGCCACAATTAGATCCAAGATGGCGTCCGCGCTAAAGTTAGGCTGACATCCTTCATCTCGCCAGGGACTCACTTTGCCTCTCGCCTCGCCAAGCAAAACATACCCAACACATCGTGTCGACCATGCAATTCACCCACCTTTTTACAGTCTTGAGCTTGGCTGCTGTGGCCCGCGCCGACTGCGACAGTGACGTCACGACCGCGAACGCTGTCTTGTTCACTCAAGCGTGCATGAACGACCTGCAAGGTGGCGATCGGCTGTCGTACGCCACCGTCTTTGAAGATTACCGAAGCAACGCCAACACCATCTACAAGTATGGGCTGTGCGGGTCCACGACGTGCAAGGATGAAGTCGCCGCGTCCAACTACCCGACATGCGCCGTCACTAGTGCGACGAGCTACACGGCCGAGGTCGCGGGGCTAGCTACAGCCTGCGGGACATTGGACACTGCTGTTGCCGCCAACGGTGGCACGTGCACCGAAGCTCAAATCGCCGACAACATTTGGGCGAAGCATGTCGTAGTTCTCGACTCGGCTTGCGCGACAGGGATCAGCGCGACGGCGGGCAGTTCGTGGTACACTGTGTTCCAGACTCTGGACACCGCGACGCCCAGTACTCTCACCGACTACTGTGCGACTTCGGCCTGCGTGGACCTTGCCACGACCACGAAAGCGAAGCTGGCGAGCTGCACGGACGGAACGGACTCGAATAAGGACCTCTACGCGGCCGTGGGGGACGTCATCACGTATTGCAACACACCGACAACCACCGCAGCTCCCACGACGACCGCCACCACCACCGCAGCCCCCACGACGACCGCCACCACCACCGCAGCCCCCACGACGACCGCCACGACCACCGTAGCTCCTGGGGCGACCACCACCACCGCAGCCCCCACGACGACTGCTACCACTACTGCAGCCCCCGCGGCCACCACGACTGTTGCGCCTACCACGACCACTGCTGCCCCCACCCCCACGCCTACCAAGTCGTCTGCGACCACCGTCGGCGCCACGGCCTTAGTGACGCTTGCGGTGGCCGTGATGGCGCTCTAGACTAGCACCCTCACACTTGCATTTTCATAATGCACGGATTTCGTGTATGGATTCGTCACGTGCTAATCACTGTCTGCACAAAGTTGGAAAATGCACGTCGTGGGATCGAACCCGGGTCGACTTGCCACGTCATTGATTAACGTAAGCCCATTATTTGTAAATCGTTGAGTGGCCCTTTCACTTGACAGCGCGTCATTGCAACGGACATAGAGTGGTGGAAATATGGCATATTTGTTTTGGGTCGGGTGCCGCACGCGAGAGCTATCGGACAATTCGCGAGCGTCGAAATAGCAGCTGGTCCAACGCTAGTGGATGTGCTTACACGCTTTGCAGTTCTTGTTCCACACTTGCGTCGTGTGCGGAACGAACGTGCGACAGCCACACGAACGACAAGTCCCCATCGCCTCGACGCGACGTGCCGTTTCAAGCTGTCATGTTGGATTGAGCGACCGTGTTTCAAGTGGATTTGACGGATGTACCCGAAAGCTTTTGACGCCTTCCATGGCGTTTTGCAATGCATCGTACAGGGGCTTGGCCGCGTTGGGCTGTTCGACCTACGATTCTCGTGTGACGACGATCGTTGGACCAAAAAAGGCAGACAACGACGTACATCCCCGCTCAAGATCGCACTCGCCTCCAAGCTGCGTCCGTAGAACTTGAGATTGAGCTCCTTTCGCACCGCGATAATTGTGCCAGTTAGAGATAATCCGGCATAAAATCCCTTGCTTTGGGAATACGCATAGTTGGCACCCAACCCGGCAGGACCGACCGCAGCCGCTGCTTGGGCAGCGCGACCAAACGGCCCCACCGTGATATCAAGACCTGCGCCAAGGTTGACTTGGGCCTTGTGAAACACTTTCACGGCGTTGGGAGACCCCCTATCCAGTGCATGAAAACAAACTGCTCAAGTAGCACCACAGTTCATTTTGTGACGTACAAAATGATCATGACTTCGACGAGTTCGCCGCCGATTTCAAACCCTCCCGAAATACCTGCGACGAGTGAGCAAGTCCCTAACTTGCGACACGTGCGTACCCACGGTGCCAATGGCACTAGGCGCAGACCACGAGCCATCGGGCAACTTGGCAATGACAAGCCCCGTCCCGGCTTGGGCCGAGATAAGGAAACCAGCTTTGGCAATTGTCAGAATTGCCAGGCCATGTGCTTTCTCAAGGAAGGAGGCGGGGATACTACGGTCCTTGGCGGCACCCCAGTCATCTCGAAAGAAGTTGCCGACTATGTCGGCAGCGTTGCGGCATTCTTTCTCCATACTCGAGCTGTATGGTCTGCAGGATATCCATGAGGTCCATCATCAATCCAGGATTGTGTACACATGGATGCGACTGGCAGCTTGGTGCTCGTTGTCTCGTTGGAACAGGCCATGCTTGGCGACTACCATGACCAACCGATCGAATGAGATACGTCGACGCGAATAACGCTCGAGATCGACGTACCCAACTCATCCTGCAACGGGTGGAGCCGAGGCGCGCATTGGATGCACACGCGCTGGGGCTCCGATTCTACATAGCCACGGCATCCGTCGATCTGCTGGCCAAGAGGAATCAAGAGCTTGATCGGCGAACACGCGCTGCACACATACATGCCGCAGAACCGGCTACGAAGCACACGGCCCAATGAACCTCATCCTGCAACAGAGATCGTGGATATACCATTGATGGCGACGTTTGTACACATCGAAGGAGGCGCGGCAAATGTCGCAGTTGGGATGGTCCGAATATCGCCCAGACAAAAACCCGCGCGAGCTGTTTGGGTTCCTATGACGTATTGAGCACATTGGGGAGTATGAGCCACGGAGGAGGCATCACTCACAACTTGGAATTTGCATTGAACGACGAACGAGATGCGTCCGAGTCGCCGTCGCTGCTGATGCTCATACGCTGGAGTTGGTCCCTCGTCGAAGCTGCATCGACTTCAAGGAGAACACGGCGTTTCTCTTCGTCTGGAATCAATCGCACGAGATGCGGCACGAGCAGTGATGCCGACTCAGCACCCATCTCTGCGACCAAACTTGCATGGAAAGCTGACGCATCGATTTCGCTGAGTCCGTACGCCTTGCAATTGGACCGAAATGCCTTGACTCCGGCTTCATTGTTCCCCCCACGCGCAGCTCGAATTGTGTCCATGCATTGCGCAAGGATAGTTTGTGCCTCGGCACCAGTGGCCGCTGGAGGAACTACAACCTGTGCGACAGGAAGGTACGTCGCGGCTTTAGACAGTGGCATGGACATTGGAACAGCCACGGGCAAGGCATTTCCTCCTGTGGTTGGTGGCTTGATGGGATCCGCAGCAAGAGGGGGGGGTGCTTCTGATGGCACTGAGAATCGGAAGCCGCATTCCGAGCAGAACTTGGCGCTACCTCCAGACGCCTTGACGCCGCACTCGGGGCAGAACTTGAACATGGTGGCCGGTCGAAGAAATGCTCAGTGCCGACCACCTCGCACACTCGGGTTGGAATGTTGGTCGCCCTCGAAATACCTTAAATAAAGTGAAATTCCCCTGCTGGGGTGTTAAAAGAGCCCACGCGAATGGCATGCATGGAGTCGAGTCATGGCGCAGTGAGGCGGCTGCGGCGTGCACCAGTCGAAACACGGCGAGGAGACATGGAAGTCATCACTCATTTTACGGAAGAAACACAATTTCGGGACGTTCATGCCCAACATGAGGTGCTTCTTCGTCGGACATGAACGGCAGTGGCAAGTGTGTCGTCGAACCGACGAGTGTCAAATGCCGTAGCATGCCCTGCTGATTCGACAGACCTGGACTCTGCTTCCACCAGGTCCCCCTGACGTTGGCATCCTCCATGAGCGATTCATCACGTGTCTTACGTACCTGGGTACACCACGATCGACGATTGTATCGTCCATTAACGTGCCAGTATCAAATACAACCCTCAGCCTTGACTGAGCTCGTCCGTGTTGTGGCAACGAATCGCCGCCGACTTGCGACAGGGGAAGGAGTCGTCACAATGGACTCGCGCTTCGTCCAAGGAGACACCCACCCACGATACACTGTGATCTTTACGGGAGGGTGTGTGGTGCAGTGAGTTCTTGTGATGGCAGCGCATCGATTAGGAACCCTTCCCCCCCCTCATCCTGCACAAATGAATTCCTCTCTTACGTGGACCTCCATGCTGCACCACCCCGTGCATGCACTGAATCGGATGGCCAAAACTTGAACGCATCTCAGACGTCAACCGTTCCCTCGCGACGACGCACCACGACGATCGATTCTACATATAGGTCGCACTTGATCGGACTACATCGCGCCGAACTAACCCTCACATGCACGTTAAGGTTATTAGCATTGATTTCGGGCCGATTCCCAGCACACAACACAGATTCAACTCGCTTGCAAGAATACATGTCCTGCCGGCGCCTTACCGACCTCACGAACGGTTGGCAAACCATTCAAACACTTCAGCAAACTCTAAACGACCAGTGTGGCGTCAGGGCAGCAGTGCATGTTCCAACGCGACGCCTCAGGTCCAGTACACCCTTGCCGTGGGGCCCC